>NW_009970717.1:8069789-8072036 GCF_000747805.2 Chaetura pelagica | reverse complement strand
GGAGAGTGTTTGAAGAAAATGAAGTTTGAACTGCAAACCACAAATATTCACAACAGAATCCTGATGCAGAGGATTACACCGAGCCAACCGCAGGGCAGAGCCACCACCACATGACTGCTCAAATGTCACCTACAACGTTTGGTTTTCAAATCATCACTGCAGAGCTCCTCCCAGGCAACCCTCAGGCTGAGGTATTTTTGGCAAATAATTCTGAATAAAGGCTGTATCTGAAAATTCACTTGTTGCCCACATTACTCATATGAATCATTCGCTCAGCATCTTGTTATAGAAAGAAAGGAGACACACAAATTTAGGAGCAGATCTCTACCTTCAAGGTTCTTCTTAAAAGATCCCTTCTGTGCAAGAGAACTAGAGCTTGGTTTAAGTGCCCCATTAAAGTCTGTGTGGCTAAAACCCAGGATATTGCTATTTTGATTATTTAAATTTCTAACCTGCTACGTGAGCATTTTAATGTAATGAATACTGCTGCCCTCAGAGAAAAAAGGAAGAAAAAAACTCCTAACTGCCCTTTTTGTAAATTAGCTTAAGCTTTAACAAGACTATTTTGTATTCTGATTGAAGAAACAGACATTGTGCCAGAAACTATTGAAGCACCTTTTTAAGCTGGACCTTGTGCCCAAGCTGCAGCCCATGTTGGATGCATCATGAACATCTAGAGGTGAACATGGGTCCCATGACTATTCTTCTTACCTCTGAGCAGAACAGACTTCAGCCTGTAATTGAAGACAAAGCTGCAGTTTTACTTTCCCAAGGAGCAATTTCTCCCTGATTCAGTTGTGCATGTTTTGGGAGAGGCACCCTGTTTTTTGGGGACTATAAAGCCCCAATTCTTACCCAAAATGGAGGTCTCTGTGACTGTCGCCCCCTCCCAGACACACACACTTGCAGACACAGAAATAATGGCTATTTTAGCCTGTCATTCTCTGCAGCCAAAACCTCACCTCTGTTCACTGGGGTCTTTACATAACCTGACCTCCAGAAGCCAATTACATCTGTTTTCTTTGTGCTCATGTGTTTCTAGTATTGACACCAACTTTGCTTTCAACAAAGGGTGGGTTCCCATGAACTCCGTCCTTTATTACCAGCTGGTTCTTATTAGAGATTAACCAATAAAAAATGAGTAATACAGTCAGCAGTGTGTTCCTACATGTAGCACTTTTCCATGTGTTTCAATTTACCAATCAACCAATAAAGCCCTGCCCTCCAATGAACTGCATTCCATACCTCACATTTTTTGCTTATTTTGATAAATGTGGCTTTTCATAGATAAAAAGGGCAAGAATCTGGCTAACACTGTCTACTGTTAGCTGGAACATTGATGTTGGTTAGATGAATTAGAGAATGCTACTTGATCTTTTCTCTGACAGCTTATTATGCCTTGATTCCTGGGCGTCTAAAATTTCTCCTGCAAAGCTCCCTGTCACTGTGCTTAGTTAAAACTTGTCAAAAATTTAACAAACCCAATTTCAGGCTTGTTTTGCTTATTTCTTTCAGCACCAAGCAGGGAAGGGAAATTTTGCAAGCATACACTCTCCTTGCTGCTGTAGCAGGGGTTTCTATAAGCTAAAATTCCATATCCAGCATTATGTGTGGTATTAAAGGGTTCAAACCTGAGAACAGCAGTTTATAAAATGGGTCATTTCTAGTCCAAACGTTTGGGAGGGAAAGTACAAAAAGCAAATGGCAATTTAATGGTTTCCTCAATGAGACGGACGCTTGTAAAGTTACTCTTTGTCACTGTATCTTCTCTCCTGAAAACCCTTACATAAAAATTTAATTTCAAGCAAGCAGTTACACTCAGGCCAGTAAACAGCTCACATGCTTAAAAATAAGCACATGACGACTGTTCTTTAATTTTCAATATTGAACAGGAGTAGTTGAAGCCCTGACAGAGTCTCTGATGGCAGTAAGAAAGATCATGAGAAACACCTTTGATATTGCAATGCTGAAGTGTTAAATTTAAAACTTAGGCTACTTACAACTTAGTTTTATTTAAACTCCTTCAGTACGTTACAAAATTTTAATTTCAGCAAGTTATTTTTGCTATTGGCATAACTTTGATAAAAATGTGCTCTACTTGAACCAAACTATGGTCCAAGAAGAACTACCCAGGTCTTCCACCCATAAAGCAATCCAGGTGGCATGAATGTTATTAGACCCTTTAATTCTCCTAAATAGACTTTGCCTTTGACACTGAATTCTGAACTTGGCTTCATTATCACTTTT
>NW_009970717.1:8034826-8069554 GCF_000747805.2 Chaetura pelagica | reverse complement strand
AGGAGAATAAAAATACAGTAAATCTTTCCATTAAACCAAGCTGCTGAAAAGGGAACTTTATTGTTTTAAGGTAGTTCAAAGTAGACTTAAAACCTCTCTGTAAAAACAGGCACGAACTCCTGAAACCCCCCGAAGGTATGAACGTGCTAACTCGATGCCCCAGTGCCTCTCCCTCCTTCCCTACCATTTTCCCAACGCAGGAGGGGGAGGTTCAGCCTGTAGGTGCAAACGATCCAAAAAGTCATAGAAAGTTCACCATGTTAAGATACAGGAACCTGCCCTTGATACCAGGCAGCTATCAGCAAACCTGGGCTTTCCCAGGACATCTCAGAGACATCCTAACTCTGTTAGACCTTCAGGAGTCAAGGCACTAAAAAGCACTGGCTGTCTACTCTAAGGTGACAACCAAACTAACAGCTCCAAACCTGGGGGCTTTGCACCTGGATATACTCTAAAACAATCACTATAACTTCAGAAAGCAGCTGTCATGAAATACCAACTAGAAATAAATTAAATACATTCAGTGATGCCTTGAGCTTTTTCTTTTCCTTTGGGTACTTTTAGGGGAAACTCCAGTCCTGTTGGTGTTAAGGACAAAGCTTTTACTTCCAAGGAAGCCCCAGCAAAACAGGGAAAGGTGTGGATTTATGTGCCCACAGTTAGCCTCTATAAATCACTGTGTAGACCCTCCTTCCAGAATAAGAGAGTTTTGGCTCTGCTTAAAGCACTCCCTGAACTCTCAGCCTTGATGGTGAGATTCTCTCACTGGCTTCTCTTCCCTTGTTTTCTTCTAAGGCACAAAATGCTATTTCTAGGTGTTTCTCTCAAGGGAGCACAGCCTGTTTCCTAGCTGTTGGTGTGACAAATAACCAAAGCCAAGATCCTAGAAGGATATAGCAGATGCTGAGCCTACTGCAACTTTTCCAGGCACTGAGTTCCCTGTGCTGCTGGTGGGGCCAAGCAAGAGATACTGGTCCATCTCTCTGGTGTGTCTCAGAGGGAGGTGATATGTTCATGGAACTAAATTCTTCATTTCTAGTTGCAATTAAGGAAGGAGGTCAGGAACGGGCTATATTCCCATCCAGTCCTCCTTCCAATACAATCCTCGGGGGTGAATTTACATCCTGTGCCCAGGATCCCAGAGTGTTGCTGCAACTTTCCATAAACCTTGTGCTTCCAGCTCCCCAGCAAGCGTGCTGAAGCCCTGTGCCATGGTTTCCTCCAACACACAAGAGGAGTTTCACTTCAAGGCAACAGTTATGTGGCAAATACATTCCATTTAATAATTGATTAAGTCTTAAGTGAAAAATAGAGAGCACTGCAGAAGATTCATTTCCAGAAAAGGGATATTTTTTTAATAATTGGAATTAGGTTCTGGACTGGAGAGAAAGCTGGGCATGGCTGATAACGTTTTGACAATGATGAGTGAGGCTTTAGGAAATAAATACAGCCAGGATTATTGAAGTCTTTTCAGCAGCAGAGCCTCCAATTCAGTGGAAGCATATGAAAAAATATTTGCCTTTTTCAAGTCACCTAATCAGTCTAGAAAGCTGGCAGCAATTCAAGTGATGTACACTTAAAATGTCAGGCTAGATTATAGATTTCAGCCTTCAGAATGTGCTGTTAAGTGTTTTTCAGTTGAAAAAAAAAAAATTGAACCTTAAGCTTCTTTCTGTAACACTTGTGGGGTTTTTGTTATGTCAAGGAAGTACCAAGATAAATAAAGGAACGAGTAACAGGCAAAGCAGAGGAGAACACGAAGTGGCCAACACATCTTCTGGAAATCAGCAAATATGAAGTATAGAGAAGGAAACATGAAGAAACAAGGGCCAGGTTGTGCCCACAGCATTAGAGATGTGTAGTAAGTCCCAGCACAGCAAAAGTACTTGAGGATTCCCTCAACTTTCAGCACAAATCTTTTCAGTTTCAGTAGATGAGACTTAAGTGTCTTGCTGATCTTGGCTGGGAGAGGGCAGTCGGTTTAATAAACTCATCACTGCCCACAGAATTACATTATTATTGCAATGGAATGATTCATGTGCTAAAGGATGTTAGCACCATCTCTTTGAGCAGAACTGAACATTTGAAAGCCCTGTTTAAATCTCTCAGCGATTCTGAATTTGTGGGAGGTGTTACTTAGTGGTGGTGAGGGAAAATATTGATAAAACACCATCATTTGTATGCTCAGAGCTGCACAGTGACATTTTTTGGTACCATTTTTGATACCTCCTGGGACTGGCAATTGGAACCTCCCTTGTTTTGCTGAACACTTCACTTGCTCCAATGGTGAGTGGGGTGATCAGCAAGCCCTGCTGGTGTGCTGAGCAGTGTCTGCTGGTGTATCTTCCACAGAAGGAGGTTAAACTGCAAATAGTCTTTTAACAAGGTAATTTCCCCAACACTGCTGAGGGTCCTCTCCACTGTAGTCTAATCTCTGGGAGGATAAATGTTCCCCTTTGCTAAATACCTCTGCATCAGAGAGAAGGGCCATATTCCTGGGATATCAAATACATAATGCCAGGCCTGGGGGGGAATTGAAGGTGGAAGGAGCTGCATGTGACACCTGGTCCTGGGATGTCACCACCTGGATCCTGGGTCAGCTTTATGTCTTGGCCATGGGGTTAACTGAGGCTCTTCCTTATCAATGGTAGAGGGCCACCAATTGAGATGGGCTCTGGTATCAGTGCTACCTTGCTTTTTTGGCTTCCTACTCCAGCTGTTACTTCACATCCACTCTAACATTTCATGTTTGCCCTAAAACCCCTGACCCTGCTGAAACCATGTCACACAGAAAAGCTTTCTCTCCTGATCACTTCCATTATGCACTCTTAGTTGTGCCAATTGTTTTTTGCATTGTTATCCAACCTTGTACTTCCCCACAAAGGGAATAGAATTAAATGAAATGCTTAATTTCCAATTTCAATTTCTTTGGCTTTTCCTCCCAGCCATTGGAATTCAGCTGTCTTCTCTCGGCTAGATTAAAGAGATCTTTAATATATGTTATTTTTCCTCAGTGAAAATACTTATGTGCTGCAATCAAGTCTCTGTTTGATCTTTTTAATAAGCTAAACAGTCCAATTTCCTTGAATTTATTTCTATCAGACTCCTCTTACATTTTAAACAAATGTGTTTGCAAAAGAAAGCTGGTTTTTGCAAAGCAGCCTGCTCTACTTTCAACACCCATCCAAGACTCTCAATACACCCTCCCTAAAATGTGACCCCAAAGAGGCATTTTGAGGCTTGACTGCTCTCCAGTCCCTCTGCTGAAGAAATGTCATCTGGCAACACAGTTTTGGGCAATGAAGTCATGTAGTTCGCACACCCTTTTGGGAATTGGGTGTGGGATGGAATTGACTGTAGTTGTTGAGCGCACACTTTGACTTGGCATCAGCTCCGTTCCCTTGATGGCAACTGCTTCTCCAGCTGTCCCATTGGATGTGCCACTGGAGGTCAATGCCTACAGACCACCAGCATCCATAGTCTATGGTCCTGTGAGAAAGAAGGACTCATCTCTACAGACAAAACTGACACAACAAGCATCTTGTGGCCCCAAAAGTAGAGTTACTCCTTTGTACTGGTCAACAGCAGAGCCTCAAGGCAGCTATAAAGAAAAAGAAAAAAAGAGAAGGAAAAGCCCTGGTGCTGCCAGGATTTGAGCAGGGTCACCCCACAGCTGTGTGCCCAGGGTGCTGGCCATGTCCCCCAGCCCAGGGCCGGGGGTGGGAGGGCTGTGGGGGCTGGGGAAGAAGCACAGGGGAAGTGGTGGGCTAGCAGAAAATAAATCACAGCGCCTCGGTGGTGTCACTCTCTGCCCCAACTGGTTTCGACAAACAAAACTTCACTGTCCACTGACAAGAACAAATAAACTGAGTCAGGAGAGACTGAAATTCACAGGGGATCTGAAATATTTACCTTGATACCTTATAAGGCTAATAACCACTTTGCTGCTTTGCGGCCACTGACAGAATTAAAAAAAAAAAACAACAAGCCAAAAACAAACCAAAAACCTATCTAAAATGTTTGGGACTTTTGACTAGTCCAACCTGTCCTGGCAAAAACTTCAAAGCAGAATTAGAACAAGGTTTTAATTATACACGCTTTCCCCCCCCTTCCTCTCCCCTTCTCCCCTCTAAATCTCTTGCGTTTGATTATGGAGATCAGTGGAGTCAGCCAGATATTGCAGCTAATATAAATGATTTCATTCAAGCTCCTCCACCAAAGACACAACGAGCATTTTCAAAGCCATAGGTGAACCTTTTGCTCTCGGCTGTGCGTGTGCAACAAGCCCTGCTGCTTGCTTTCTTTCATATGCTCACAAACCACATTTTTCAAAATTACCTGTACGTGTCAGAAACTTGTGCATGCCAACAGCTCCAGACAAATAAATAATGCACTCTGGGAGGAAATATCCATCATCTGCTGGACATTGCATAAATCCTGCTCCCCAGTGTTTAGCTGGGCTCTGTACTGGTTTTGGCTGATGTTCCTCAACAATGAAGTAGTGGTAAATAAAAATATGGGTGTATTCACTTATTTAGTAAGTATAAACCATGGCCAATGCAATGGGAGGGAACAGCTTCACTTCTGTGAGGTTTTTTTCCTTGAATGTGCAATTGCATCAAGCCTTTAAGTAGACAGTTGAAATAACTTGAAGTTTCCTGAAGCAGAGCTGTGATAGATTGTGTCATCTGTGGATTGGACACAGAGGGTTAATTGTAGCACTGACACATCAAGGATTACTTACTTGTGTTGATCAAAGGAAACTCATCCAAAATGGGTGAGGTTGGAAGGGATTTAAATTGTGGATGGGTCTGACAGTTCAGACTGATTTCAACAGAAGAAGTTGGGTGTTTCACTGTGCTGTGCATTAGGCAAATATTCAAATATGGAGCCTTATTGTGAAAGTCATGATCTGTACAGTTGGGGACATATTTTCCACTGAAAGAAGAGAAAAAGCTTTAAGTTATTTGGGAGTACAAACTCAAAACTATATCTATCAAAAAGGCATCTTTTAAAGGCAACCTCCCTCTATTTCTTAACAAAACTACTATCATGTTCCTGAGGATGAGGAAAGGGAAAATTCCTGGCTGAATAGTTATGTCAGTGTCAGAGTGACCCTGTTTTCTACCCACAAAATTATCTGCCTGATTAATAAAGGGTGAGAAATCTGACAAACACAAGAAGCAAATCAGAACTGAATACATTTTTTGGTTTGCTGCCTGTCAGAATGCTTATAAACTTTATAAAACAAACCTCTTCCCCATAGAGCCTCTCCCATTATTGTAAACTGTGTGTGACTCAGAGTTGTGTCAGACTCTACCTTTATGCTGAGCATGAAATTGTGGATTATAGGGCTACTGTACATGGATTTATTACTGAAAGTACCAGCTCTGCCCATGTATCCTGTTTTCATTAACAGTTAAAAAGAAGCATTTGCACGTGTGTGTGTAAACACATTTAAGAAAACCCACTTATTTTCCTTCTTTGTTTTTATTTTCTTTTTTAATTAGAGATTAAAGTTTTGGTTGGCTTCCGATCCCCAAGGCTCTATAGATGAGCTGTAACACCCTGCCAGCACTCTGGAGGTTTGTGACTGCCATTTGTCATTACCAGTCGTCCCAGATTAGAACAACTCCCTCCCACGTGTCTTCAAGGCGCCCAGCCCGAGGATTTTAATTAACACCACAGTAATGGACTGGGCAAGGAGGCTATTTTGCCATGTAATTACTTTCAAATGCTTGACTTTTCAGCTTAATGACATGACTATCGTGCATTTAGAATGGTGGTTTGTTTTGTTTTGTTTTGTTGTTTGCTTTGTTTTTTTTGTGGAGTAGGAGCATAGCTTTCTTACATGGAATCCACCTTCATGAAGGCTGATGCTGGTCCTGCCCTGTCCCTTCCAGCCACTCGTGTGTCTGCCTTGGTGCCACTGATTACACCTCTTAAGTCCTAATTCTCCAATTCTTTGTGGGTGGGTGGGAAGGCTTTCAAATTTCTAGTGAATTTCCTTGGATTTTACATAAAGAGGGTAGGTCCTTGTATTCATAATCTGTAGTCCCTAACTATGAATACAGTGAATAGTTAAGTATGTAAAATGATATATTTTATATCATGATATATATAAATGATATATATAAAATGATATAAATATTAAATGATGCAAAAATGGTGAAGGCAGAAAGGCCTGTGACCTCAACTATATTGGTAGGATAAAGGAAGACTTAACATTTAAAAAAAAACCACCAGAATTTTTTGTTTAAATAGATAGAGTCACTGACTATCATACATCTCCAGTACACAGAATTCCTGGAGTAGGTAAGGAAGTCAAGAATTGCCCAAGAGGAGCAGCTGCACAAGTTTATTTGGGACCTGAAGTTTGACTGCCCTTGGTACAGCACACTCACCTAAAAAGTCCATCGGAAGAAGTGATGAAAAAACAAAGCCAGGATGCCTAGACTTAAAAAGGATGGGAAACACTTTGCTGAATAATTTTATATTGGAAAATATTTTTTTCAGTAGAGCTAGATTGGGAGGGAGCTCCTTTGGGAAAGTTTCAAGAACAATTGTTCTTTTCTCTTTCTCTTGGGTCTGCATCTCTAGTGGAAAGTGTTGTCACTGGAACATGGCATCAGTGCTAGCCCCAAGTGCCCAGCTGAAGGCTGCAGAATGTGCCTCTCAATCCAGCAAAAGTAGTCAGGAAAAAGGGGGTGTTTTAACTTCCCCTGAAATTTATAGGGCATATTTTCTTCTCAGTCCACAAGCCATCTGGGGTCATTCAACAAGGCCATTCTTTAAATTTATGATCATTATTTGGTATTTGTGTTGCATGAGGCCTCAGAACCAACTTTCTTGCTTCAGGGGCTTGTGGTGTGAATGTCTCCCAAGCAAGGGAACACTATCAGTCCCAGTAGCACCCATCTACCTCTGGCATTTCCTCTTTACCCACTAATTTGTTTCTCTCAGGCTCTGGTGAGAAGGCCACAACAATTTTTACTGTGGAAGGCAAAGAGGACAAAATGTCCCGGGATAAACTGGAGAAGGAGAAGATGGGAACCGAGCAGCCCCAAGTGTTGCTCTAAAGAAATTGGACAAAAGAAGATTATCAGACCTTCAGCAAGAGCTGTCAGGAGGCATCATGCTAGAACACGGTCAGTGTTGTGTATCACAGCCAGCACCAAAGAAAAGCAGTTAGTGATGTAAAAATCTTACAGGTTACTTTAAGAAGCCTTATTTAAGAAAGTGACAGGATGTTTAATGTTGACAGCTTGTCTTATGCTGAATAAAAGTGAATGATTGGGGTAAGAACTGCATGCACAGAAACCCCACAGCACAATGGACAGCTTCCCACAGACACCCTACTGCTGCATTTTGGGTGTCTGCAGAGCAATATTGCCTGGGAGAAGCTTTTGGGACAGATAAAATTATAACCTTGAAGACCATCAGGATATTAAATGCAGGATCCCCTATTTGCAATATTTGGGTCTTTGCTGCTAATGTCAGACGGTCCCACTGGCTGCTCAGAGGCAAACAGGGCCACTTGGCCACATGGAGAGCTGGATGAAATTTAAACTACATAGGGGTTAAATTTAAAACCAAGTCCGTATGTCCTTTGAAGCCTGCCTGAGCCTTTCCCTTGCATCTTTTTTGTTTCCATTGATGGAGCCCCTGGGAGGGAGGAGGCTAGGGCTTTGCCAGGTCCATGGCCTGGTGCTGGCATCTGGGGCCAGCTGATTATGTGCATGGTTCAAGTGGGAACCAACTTTCAGTTTTCCCTGACAAGGATCCAAGCATCCTTCTGCAGATGCAAGGAGGCAAACGGTCCAGAGGCACAATTTGTCCATCAGTGCAACCTGTTATTAAGTCATCCATTGCACACCGCTCCTCCTCCTTTGCTGTCACATCCTTGCTCGTTTTCATACCTCTAATTTGTCATCCCCAAACAGGTTGAGAACACTAGAGAGTGGGGACATGCTTTTTTTCATTTGGCCTATTTTCACCTCAAATAGTTCCTGCCATTGCTGCTTCCTCTGAAAAATCCCACCTCAACCTCTTTCAGTGTGGCAAACAGAGCCAGTTCTGGCTGCACTGGCTCATGTTGCTCTGATGTCACAAAGCATCACCTAGAAGCAAAATCCTTTGTTATAACAGAGCCAGTTAAATACTATAGCAAAATACTTTGTTATAACAGCCAGAGATAGTCAAGAGCAGAAAGTCTGGCTGCCTTTGCTGCCCCCAAGTTTGCTTCCATGATGTAGAACATCGGGTCACTGGCCTGGGAAAGGGCCCAAGTCCCAGCAGAATGATGTCTCTGCTACCAAGATTTAAAAGATAAAAAAAAATAATTCCTCAAATTATTTTTTCCTTTGTCTACCTAATTCTCTTGTACTTATTTTAGTCTATTAATATACTCCCTCCAGATACAGACTGTTCCCATCTTACTGCATTCCCTGATTTCCTTTTCTCACAGTTCGGGAAAGGAGGGGAATAATTTGACTTTACAACACATGCTTCTGCTGTTACAAACACTCATCCTACAAACACTCATGGGAACTGGAATTTCAAGCAAGCATTTGAGGCAAGGATTGAAGCAGAAATCAATGTAGTCTCAATGGCAGTCTTTATCTTTCACACTTAGCTGAAGATAAGCCATGAGGTTAAAGTGACTGTAACTGGAACATGCATTTTCTAATAGCTCTGCAACATGTCATCTCACAGATTTCCTCAATAAATTAAAACAGCTGAGTGACATTTTATAAAGAATTCTTTAGTAACAATGCATGGGTGCTCCTTTGAAAATGTGACACTCCATACGTCTCTCTCAGTGATTCCAAGGAACAGCAAATGTCTTATGTCCCAGCATGATAATTAATTGTTTATATAAACTATTTAATAACTATTTAAGCTATTTAATTGTTGGTCTTCTGACAATTAAATAGCTGCATCACAGTCTGAACAGATTTCTGGGGCTGAACTCCATGCCTGAGAAATGGTCCAAAATTCCTCCTTTGCTCACCAAATGGCTGGAGCTTCAAACATCTGGAATTTAAAACTTTTAACGTCTCATCTCCATAAATTTTAGCCACCTCAAGGTCTTTCCGCCACAGCTACAACTTTCCTGACATGTTTTAGTGCTTGAGGTTAAAAATCACACTTTACCTCAGCTCTGTCAGGGTCAGATTTGTGGAGGGTAATTCTGTTGGACAAGATATCTTTTTGATTGCTTAAAAATGTGTCACTTGAGGGGAAGAAATAAGACTTTTCCACAGGCCCTTTGAAGAAGCTATTCAAGTGAACAAAAAGGGCTGGCTCAGCTTGCAACAGGGGAAAGAAAAAGCAAAGCTAAATTACCTAAACAGCATCTCAGCTCTTTGCAATATGGCATTGTTTTGCAGACAGATTAAGTGAGTAGATTATGGTCCTTGCCAGGGTTAAGACCAGTCCCATCAAGACTTGATCAAAAATTAGCAGGTAAGTCAATTTTCCCAGAAATCTCCAAAGAGTAGCTTTGGGAATGATGGTTTTTCCATTCTACTTAGCACTTCACTTTCACAAAGCTTTTCAGTCATTCCAACACCCGGTTTTAATGGGTGGTATTTCCTATTTTGACTGGTACAGAGCTAATCTATCCCTCTAACACGTGCAAAAGGTCTTTTGACAAAGTCTTCTGTCCTCTTTCATGGGTTTAATGGGTGGAAGAAACGTCCTTGCTCCCACACGATGGTCAATATGCCATCTTTGTTTTTTCAGCACTTCTGTTTAATTGAAGCTGCAGATTGCTTAAATTAAAACAACAAGGTGAACTGTTGGCATCTTAGTTCATGGTTCAAACACCTGAGTTCTTAGTAGGAAAAAAAAAAAAAAAGCCCAGGCATTAAGGAAGATGGTTACAACAAGGTGAACTGTTGGCATCTTAGTTCATGGTTCAAACACCTGAGTTCTTAGTAGGAAAAAAAAAAAAAAAGCCCAGGCCTTAAGGAACAAGATTGCTCTTAATGCAACTGAGTTCCAAGAAAAACTTGAGGTGTGGTCTTTCTGGAGAGAAATGTTCTAAAATTATTGCTTCTGAGTCTGGTTAGGGTCTATTTAAGAGCTGCCATAAAATACCTTTGTGTTTGTGGAGAGATACCCAGGAGCTTGTGCTTCTGCCATATGTTACAGATGGCACAAGCCCAAGAGATTTTCCCTTATGTTTTTTGAAATCAACTTTTTCTTAGAAAAAAATAAAAATCTTGGTTGTATGGAGTTTCTTTAAACTCCCCCTTCTCTTTGCTGTGGTGAGGGTTGCTCACGGGCTGCAGCCGCCTGTGCCTTTTGTGGCCTTCTTATGCTTTCCCATCTCAGAAGGTGGACTATCCCAGGCAGATGCACACTGTCAAGAAGAATGACAGCTCTGTGGCAGAAGACCAACAGCCCTGGGTTGAGGAGCAACAGCCTTGCTGTTTGTTTATTTGGTTCTGGCATGTCAATGAAGACATATCAGATCTCTCTCCTATCCATTGTGTTCCTCCTGGCCTTGGCCCGGGTGAGAGCTTGCATGCATTACACGTGATGGCCCAAGCCAGGAGGTTTCAGGGAAGTTCCCTGCATGTCTCCTCAACTGGGAGAGATCCACAGCTGCTTCTGAAGTCCTTGTGAAGTTGTGATGTTAACCTCAATGTCCTGGCCAAATTCCAATGTAAGTAATTACAAACTGCCTATCTTATTTCAGCCTCCTATGTCAACTACACGGAGTGTACTTTGGCTTTGACAGTTTTTTCTGCATTTTTGTGTCCTAAAAGTTGCATAGCACTACTTTGTGGAATTATCCTCCTTCTACCTATGATGGGTGTCCAGTTTGTGATGCAAACTGCTCCACAGAGGAACAAAGAACAGTAAGTCTCCCCAAACTCTCTGTATATAAATGCTCTTCAGACAGTGGAGACATGACTTCTCCACCAGGTCTCTGCCTCCTAAGAGAGGATGGATGGGATTGGGAAGTAGACTGCCCTGCACCAACTATTTACAACTCATGGATGGCTCTGTAACACTGTTGGCATCATTTAGAGCCCTCCCAAAAGTATGTTACAGCACGTCTGACTCCAAATGAGGGACCTGCAACCAGCCTTTTGCCACCAAATAACACACAAAATAATTTCTCTCCCCTACCCAACAGTGAATCACAGTGCTTGTGGTGCCCTGAGTCCCCAGGAGGAAAGGTGCAAGAAGACATCTCAAATAGCTTATGTGTATTATATCCAGCTGCTGTTTAGCTAGTGTCCATGGTGGTCTCTAGCAGCAGGTTAAAAGAGGTGAGTTGTCTTCTGAGTAGTCCAAAAATTGGAAGAAACAACCCTTCTTGCTAACAAAGCAACTTTCCACAACCCTTCCTACTCTGCCAAGCTAACTGCCTTCCCTGCCACAAACCAGCCTGTCACTCTGCCTTATCACACCCTGATCACACAGCACCCCCAGCTCCAGACTTCCCCCAGGTCTTAACATCCCTGACCCTGGCCAGACAGTGCAGGAAACACGTAATAAAAAGTTACTAGAACCGCTCAGCTCAGTAAATGAGGGGACATTTGTGCACCCTGAGAAAAACCACAGGCACAGCTGCCTAAAGCCAAGACAGTTACTCACCTTCAGATATTTATTATTCCTTTCTTCCAACCTGCTTCCTCACTGCCATCTGTCTCCAAAGCAGGAGGAGTGCATTCCAGATTATCCCCGACGCTTAAAGTGCAGAAAGACAATGACACAAATGGCAAACTGTCTGTTCAGAGGTCAAAGGCTTCTCTGCACAACTCTGCTGGCCACCTAACCTCTCTGCCTCCCGCACACTCCCAATTTTGACCCATTTCCATAAGGTTTCTTTGAAAGTGAGGACATGCTACTTTAGACCCATCTCTAGCAAAAAAAAAACCCCAAACATCTTTATGTTAGTTGCTATAGCAGGAGGGCTAAAGGTGGGCAATGTGGCAGGATTCAGTGATGATTGGGGATTTGGTGTCTCTGCCCTGGGGTGACAACCTATATCTAAGTGCATCACAGTCCTTAAGAGGATTTTATGGTCACAGGTCCTGTTTCTACTTCATTTGCTTCTGCTTAGGTCGTTTTTTCTGGTTCATGTGAATCAGATTGCCAGCTGCAGTGCTAGCAGGGCATGGGAGCTGGCTGCAGGAAGGCTGGATTTCTACTTCCAGTTTAGTCTTCTTTTGAAAACAGC
Source organism: Chaetura pelagica (assembly GCF_000747805.2). Classification (NCBI taxonomy): domain Eukaryota; kingdom Metazoa; phylum Chordata; class Aves; order Apodiformes; family Apodidae; genus Chaetura; species Chaetura pelagica. The sequence continues at coordinate 8,057,352 of NW_009970717.1, read as the reverse complement.
CTGAGCAATTGCAGTTGCCCAGTTGAACATACCTATGTCAGGTGTGAAGACAGAGTAAAGACACACACACAAATATGTGTGCACTTCTCCAGCTAGGACAAGCAGCTGTATTCTTTTTGGGAATAAAAGTTTTCCTCTGATCCATCCTACCTAATTTGGACCCACAATACCTTGACAGCATGGCAGCAGTGGGAGAGACTGCAGCTGAAGCAGGCTGCCAGGTTCGTCTCTAGAGCTGGAGGGACAAACCTTCCAACCATGGCCTTGAATGCAATCCCATACTATTGTCATGTAAGGCACAGTTTGAAATAGCAAGTGACTGTTTTGTTACAAAGGAAATAAGGAGCCTGGATCTCTCCTCTCCCCTATCTAGGCACCCCCAGCCTGTCTCCCCATGACACTGTAGAGGCACTAAAGGCCAAACACGTGAAATCTTACACTGAGCCTGCTTCCTTTTTCCACCACCACGTAATTTGCCACATCAATGCAGCTCCCACCCTAGGATCTGGAAATTCTGTATCCCTTTTCAGAGATGGCCCTTTGATTTTTCTTGGACCCGGCTGTGTTTTGAAGCCTTTCTAAGATAGCTGCACAGGAGCAGGAAATTCTGTAGACCCCACTCTGTCTCAGGAAGAGGAGATGGAGCCAAACTCCTATTAGGTCTTCCTTTTCATTTGTGAGGTTTGGAAGGGAAAAAAAATCATCACACACAAGAGAGGGCCAGGAACAGGCATTTCCATTTAACTTCTTTACTCCTTTTCCCTTTCTAATAGTGTTCAGCACAAAATGTTTCCACACATAGTCAGTGCCCAGACTGATAGGTGCTGGTAGGCAGGCAGAGGGTATCTCTGCAGAGCAGGCTGTGGAAAAGCAGAACAATTTTTAGTTCTAGACAAATTTTTAACTTCAATGCATGAATAAAATACCTGAATCAAATTATTATGTGCAGCTGTGAAAATGGTGATCGTGAAACCTGATTACAATTCCCCCCCCCTCCCTACAAAGGTCAGTGACAATATACAAAAGACCTTCCTTTCTCTAATGTAAATATTTTGTGGAACAAAGATGACTTTCTCCTTTAGCTCTGCATTTCTCAGGGAAGGAGGCTGGACAGTGCCAGCAGAGTTCAGAGCTCACAGGAGGTCAGGATGGAGACGCACTGTTCTCTTGGCAATTGGTCACTGATTTTTGGAAATATTTTTTTTTCCCTTGGCTGCTTGTCCCTCTCACCTCACTAACCATTTCAAGACGACTGGTGCTAACCCCTAAAGGACTGCACTATTTTTTGTTTTCTAACAAACAAACTTTTAATTTGACCATGACCATCTCCACACTCCTTTTCCATGCGGTGAAAGCCACAGAATTATCTACTTTCAGAGATTTTCACTTGCTTATAAACAACCACCCTAGTTTCCCTAGACAAGACGTGTTGCAATGACACATGCACAGAACACAGAGACCTCCTGCTTGTTGTTTAACAACAGTGCATACATACTTCAACAGAGTAGCCTGGTTAAACTTTCATGCTCCAGCCAACAACCTATTACAGAGGGTGCAATCTGAACCAGATGGGCCTAGGTCATAATACTTAAGGTGCCTCACAGTGAGGTCCAACCTTAGGTTGCATCTGAAGTCTTATCCATTTGCTGGAGCGAATGGATATACTTGCTGGAGTAGAAGTGACTCACACCAGAAAAATATTACAGAATTAGCTTCTAAAACATGTGTGGAGCCATAAACTGCACTAGATGCAAATGCTTTCCGTATGCAGAACATCTGCTGCTGCTGGGCTTTCCAGGCAGTCTTTGCTGGCAAATGTCAGCTTGGTCTTCTGGTCAGGTGGCTCCACAGGGAGGCTGGAGACCTGGGTTCAACCCTTTACATGGCACAGAATTCTCTGGTGCCTTAGGGACCAGCAGTCTGTAAAGACAGGAGTGGCAGATGGAAACATGGAAATTATGATGGGGTGGGACCTGCTGGGGTATTACAAAGGGAGGTGTTGTGTGTTGTCCCTGCTAGGAGGGAGGACAAGCTTACTTTTCTCCATCTGTCTCATGAGTCCTACCACCCATGGGAGTAAGAGCTGATTAAAGTGGTGGGACACAACAGGAACATAAAGAGAGACAAAAACATCATGGCATAGCCTGAATGGACATCTGAAGGACCTTAATCTGAGGACTCTGAGCAGCACTCAGAGATCAGCCATGGAGCACATAGGTAGCAAAGCAGCGAGGATTAAACAGCGAGGAGTGGTACCACCTCCACTGCCCTCAGGGTTTTCTTGTTACAGGATGAAAGCCCCAGAGCTGCTTGTGAACTTGGGCCTTCGGATTGGCAATTTGCTGGGCTCCCTGCCAAGCCACGAGGCCAGATGTTCCTGACGTCGTTTGAAAACCACTGTCCCAGTCAGTAAACATCACATCAGTCCAAGCTCAAACCTGATTAAAGGAAACTTTGGATTTTCCACTTAATGGAGATGGGGTGAAAGGTAGGAATGTAAAAGAGATCGCTTTTAGCCAAGAATGAATCAAGAAAGTCAGTGTCTTTATTTGACTGACTACAACTACTGTGTAACTTCAGACTTGGTGCAACTTCAGTGTAAAGCGGTCACCAGCAAGTCTAAAAAATATTGGGTTTCAGTCAGAGGATCCTCCCAGAGTTCATCTAGTTCCTGGGGCTTATAAATACTCACATTTCTTAAGTTAAGAAAGCTGGGCTGGAAAATTGTACTAGAACAAGTTGTTTTGTGGGAAATTCCTGCTCCTTATTGCTTCCATTCCTGATACTACAATGATAACTATCTTCTTCACTGTGGAGAGATGTCTACTTGAGTCCAAACACAAGCCAAAGGTAGGTATCCAAATATTGTAGAATGACATAAAGATTGACTGCTGCTTCTCTTTTGAAAACCTAAATTAACCTGCAGGCAGTTCTAGTTGGGTTTCTCCCCTTCCAAATCTTCAGCCCCTCCCTATATCAGAACAAAAGGGGTTGGACATCCTTTCATGATGGCATTGCTTTGAGATGATGTTGTTGAGGCAGGCTTCAAAGTGTGGCTTTTCTCCCATTCTTACACAAAGTCTTTTGAAGGTGCTGCCTGAGAGGACATGCGTAAGTGTGTGTCCATGAAACACTCTCAGTACAGTAAACGAGACTCAGTAAATTAGACTGTTTGCAAATATGCAGTGTAGAGTCAAGATAATCTGAGCCACTTTGCAATGACATCACAAGTTTTAATTTCCTAAAGGGTATTTTTTTTTTTTCCTTGTGTTTTTAAATAGTATTTACAAGTATATCCTGGACTTGGCAACCTGTTTCTCAAAGGCCACCAAGAGAGCTTTCCAGCTTTTTGCTGGGATGGCAGCAAGTGGAAGGGAAAGGGATTTTTCATGTTAATATCACACTTGCTGTCTGGATGGACTTGCTGTATGATAAGATGTAGGGCTTGCATGCAGATTTATGTAACAGAACTTGAACTGGGTCCAGCATGTCCAGCAAATTTAATACATTTCATCCCCAGAGGTCTGTAAAAATGGCCAGGAGAAAGGAAGTTTATATGTCAGACCAATATCCCTGCACTGCCCCTCTTCCTGCCAGTGCTTTCCCTGTTTGATTTTGTTAAAAAAAATAATGTTTTTGTTCAGTAGAAATTGTCATGACTATGAACTAAAACCAGAACATCTGATTCTTCATGTATGCTCTGTCCTTCTTGCACACTTAGCTGAGAGTTCAATCAGTGCATACTTGCTTACACCCTGGACAACACTTGGACCATATAAAACAAGCTTCAGTATTTGATGAGCAAAGCACAGAAGCAAGTACCTGGGAAGGGCATTTTCTCCATTTGCTTTGTGCTCAGCTGAAGCATCAGCTTCTGTCTCTTGGTCCTCAGTTAGCCAGGAGCATTAAGATATGGCACAATGATTAACTGGCTTTTGGTGTGTGGTAATAAACTGATAGGGCAACTCTCCCCTGGAGGGCTGAGGCAGGTGGTAAAAAGAAGTATCATTGCCAGGTGCTGCAGGGACTCAGGAGTCACACCTGGAGTTGAAGAGCCCTATGAAAAGTATTCTTCATTTTCCAACAAGCTGCTGTGGGTCAGGAGAGGCTGCTGGGATGTGAAAGGAAGGTGGATCATGGTGTCCTGCCCACCTTATTGTACAAAATCAAAGGTGAAAGGAAACCACCGAAGCCCTTGGTGTCCAGGTGCTGTCTACTTCAACTTGTGACAGCTGAGGATGTGGCTACCAGATGGAAGGGCATCTGCTGAGATAACTGGGAGAGCAGGTTTTATTTATCTATACAGGTAGGTTGTTGTATAGATTTGTGCTAGAAATGGATCCTCAAGGGGTTGACTTGGCAGGAAAGCAGGGAATGTGGAGTAGGGCTGGGAAGGATGGCGTGGCAAGGGCTCAGGAATAGCAGGCAGCCAGACTTGTCCTTGCCATGGGAGAAATCCCAATGTCTGACTGCCGGTTGTATATGAAAGAGGAACAAAAATCACACCTGAACATCAAGGTAAAGCATTAAGAATGTAAGCAACTTCCAATCATTGTCAAGGTTGGAGAGATGATCAAGTGCATGTGACTGTGTTTGTCCAACAGTGCAGACTGGGTTTGGAAAAATCATTATCTTGTTGTTATTACTTTTTGTAGTTTTCTTCCCTTGGAAGAAACCTCCTCCAATAAAAGAAATGCAGAAGTTGAGACATTGGGTAAATAATGAAGTATAAAAGTGAGGTGTTGGCAGCTTTATCAAATCTTGTGGAAGCTGTAGGCAATTCCAGGGTGAGAATTCACATCCCTAATTTCAGGCAGCCCGGTAGGATATGCGAGCCTGTATATGTATTAACTGCTTGAGCTGTAAAGCATGGACATAATTGACCTCACTTTCATTTTACTGCATGCAAAGTGAAAAACCTGGGTACTAAACAAAGTACTAAAATAGATGAAATCAGATCAACTACTTGGTGAGAGTTAAAAATGACTGTAAGAACATTCAGAGACATTCAACAAACCATTAAATGCTTTTGTTCTATAATGGCCAACCCGATAGCAGAGAAGTAATTTATTGAACTACTTTGTCCTCCACATGCACATGTGTGATGTAAACAGAGAGATAATAAACAGCAGCTGGGGATCCCTTTTTCATGCAAAAGGAACTTGTTTGAAATTTTTCTTGCTCCCAACTGTAAAAATGTTTACTTTTTTTCAGGCTAGGACAATAGTCTTTGTATCACAAAACAACGTTCATCATCCTGAGTGACGGCACTGAGACAGAGAGATGAAAAAAGGGTGGAAGCTCCAGCCATTTGTGATGGTTAAAACCAATCACTTGAAATCAGACAATATCAGCTCAGTTTACTACACATTTTTATGTAAGTAGTCAACGCTGCTATTAACAGCTGGACTTCAAAGTTCAGATGGAGCAGGAGTCTTGAGGTCTGTGCAATGTTACTTCTTCCCCCCTCCCCATCTGTGTAGTCATTAACAAGAGTTGGTTTACATGAACATCAAGTGCTGATAAGGATGTCTGAGTATTGACACAGAAATTGCTCAGTAAAGAGAGCAATTTATAGGAAAGCCAAGTGTAAGACATTAGTCATGCACTATTAGGGGACAGCTAAGTTCTGCAGAAGGATCTTTTGAACTCTATTGGACTTGAACTTAATAAAAGCAAATTCCAAAGGAGAGGTTTGCTTTATGTTGGCCAAACATACTAAACCAACATTGTTCTGAAGGTAATAATAGCAGTTCAATTAACCTAATTCTACCTTCATTGGAAATACAATTATTCGGAACAGTCAGAACATAATTGCAAGCTTAGAACTATTACAGAAGGTTGAAAGTTGAAAAAGGGTTAGTCTCTAATATTCTATCTGCTGATAAATGAAAAATTACAAAGGACTGCTGCTATTGTGGCAAAATAATTACAGTGTAATAACATTTGTAATTTAATAGAATATAATAGAAATAATACAAAAATAGAACTCGTGTATCAATAAAAATATTTTTTTGTATTTGATTGGCATCTTCAGGCAGAGAAGTCAATCCCAGGAACTGTGTCTGATTAACACTGCCTGATTTCCATGATGTTGGAAACCTGTGGAAAATTTATTTTAAAATTGTCTTCTACTGAGGTGAATAACTATTGAGTATCTTCTCTACTGAGAAAAACCCCTACATAGAATTAAAGTCATATTGAATATTGAGATTTAAAACCAGCTTAAGTACTTTTCACAAAACATGCTATTAATTTATATAACTCATTGTCATGAGATTTTATGGAGAAAAATTTAACTTTAAGAAAAAAACATCCAACAATGACTACTAAAGTCCAGATAGAGACTCCAGAACAGGAAACCCCATGCCTGCTGACTGCCAGAAGCTGAGAAAATCCAGAAGGGAAATATCTTTTAATATATCCTGCCCATTGCAATTTTTTTCTGAAGGTATCTGCTGGCCCCTGGTAGAACTGGGGTGGCAGGACAGACAGACATTCATTCAGACCTGGAAAAACAGGTTACATTTTTCTATCACTTGATGAGCATTGGATTTGCCTCTTCCAGGCTGTGAATAACAAGTGTGGAGTTTGTACATTAAATAGATGCAAGGAGGCTACCCAGCATCCTGCACTGGAGGCTGGACCAGTTTCTGTGATGATGTTTACTCACACAAAGAGCAAAATCAGCAGTGAGTGGTTTAAAGAGAAAAGATTATTTTTGGATCCAAGCATGGCCATGGGAACAGGGGTGAATTTTGGAATGTGAGGGACTGGGTACCACCGTGCTGGGATGCAGATGGTCCAGAGCTGCTCTGTACAGATGCTGGGAGGGTTTGCTGCTGGTGGTGCTCCACGTCCCTGAGGTTCACCCACAGGCTTGGAGTTTCATTATGACAGCACCTGTTAATTGTCCAGTTAGGTATTACCTATTAAACATTTACTGCCTATTTCCTGTACGTGTCTGGTGAGGCTAGCAGGAAATTTAGAACAAATTAAGCAGCAGCTGTAATCCCTCACACTTCCAACAGCCCCCAATACTATAAAATACTAGAAATTGATGTCACCAGCAAGAGACACTTTTAAGGCAGCAAATTTCCACTGTGTCCCCAGCCTGGCCAGCCCAGGAGGTTAAATTACTCAGCTGGTATCTCTCCGCTTACGCTCCCTGTCTCTCCACCCACACTTTTGGTATGTTTGATGGGGCTCTTTCATCCCCCCCCACTGTTCCCACACAATTTCACATGTGGTCTGAGTGGGGCACTTCCTGCCGTTAAAAAAAGCAAAACCAAGACCCCTGCAGAAAGAGCCTGCATGCAGAACACCCAAGTTGACAGAGTGTGAGAGAGAAGGACTAATCCATACCAGATGAGCAACAGCAATAGCCCTACTGAGCCAGGCCAAACACAGAGCAGAAGACAGAACAATCCCTTTCTCCCCCTCACCCCCAGCTCCCTGCTCCCTCTTCAAGTGGACACTTCAAAACACTAAGAAAATATTCCAAGGAGCATGCCCCTAACTTTAAACCGATATTGTTTGGGTTAAGTTGCCTACCATGCAATGTTCTTTCTTCACTTTCAAAATAAACCGTAGGAAGCATTAATGCAAATACTATATAAACACACATTCATTCCTACATTTTAAAAACTGCCCCAGTGCTCAGGCTCTAGTTGCTGTTTAATTTGATGCGAGAACCAGATGTATCTTGAAATTGCAGATCTTCACAACCTTCTTACATGTAAACAGGAGGAAATCTGATCCATATCTGAGACAGAGACCTCCAGAAAGCAGGCTATCAAACCCGATTGCCTGTCCCTGCCTTTTGGATGTACTTATAATGGCTTTTATTTCATTCTAACTTTGAATTATCAGATAGAAGAAAGGAAGTGCACCAGAGTCAGATTCTTTGGACAAAGCTCAGGAAAAGCTTTTGGATTTTTTTTTTTCTGACAGTAGTTAATTAGTTGAGATCTTTTAAGTACTTCATTTTTTAGTATCAGAAAAGGAGAATTATAAATTAATCCACGTTTTCAGTAAAAGAAAAAGAATAATCTGAAATTTAAAACTAGATGTGATGCATTTGTTAAATAATATTAAACCAGGTTTGAATAAATACAAACATAAAATCAAGATATTTATTGACTGATATAATTATTCTAATATCAAACTAATCTTTCAACTATCTTTCTAAAGAACATTGTTGAGCTCAAGGTATTTTTAATTAATTGGAAATAAATGTTCTGGTTTTGTCCAAACATTCTTTTTTATACAATTAGTTTAATACCTAATATTTTCAAATCTGGACCTCTTTTTAAAGTCCTGAAATGTCATATTTTGGGTATAAGACTTTATGACAAAAATTCACAAATGTAGTGGAAGGTGATAATAACAAATATTTTGGGAAAAGAACTATCATTTAAAAGTCCCACCACCTTCCTGTAACATGTTATAAATTAAATAGGTAGTTGGGCATTTGAAAATGTAGTTATTCACATATTGAGGTGTATTCTCAAAACTATTCCCCCTCACATGCCCAGTGTTTGATATGTCACATCACTCCCGGGTGCTGGTGTCTCCAGTCCTTGGGCACCTGATGCTCCCCAGAACCTCAGAGGAGCATCTAAGTGTCTCATTTGGACCCCAGTGTAGTTATAAAGGAGCTTCCAAGTACCAGTATTGCTCCCACAGGATATTTCCCTTCCTGAAGCCCTCATAAGAGACAAATTCAGGTCTCTGCAAATGAACCCATAGTGTAGAGAGTTTTGAGGGATGCACTTTCCCATCATTTACTGCATTGAGCACTGAAGGAAAAAGCTGACCTGCTTTGAAGAAAACAAGCCCCCATTTTCTGTAGTAGCTCAGGACTTCACCTCCCTCCTGGGCAAAATCCCAGCCACCAGATGACACACTTATTATTGCTACATCCCTCATAGGTCCTTACTTCTACAGGGCTGAATCTACTCTGATTACTCCTGGATATGCCAAAAAACCAATGCATTCCCACAGACTCCAGAAGGAGCTAAATAAAGCCTGTTGGGCCACATATCCACTTCCATCAGAAGTGCCTGAATATATGTTTACACAATACTACACCCGATGACAGCTCCAGAGCTATTACACTCCAACAAGCAAATGGCTCACTCAGCATCATTAGATGTTCATCCCAACAGAAATGGGAACGAACCAAAATCCACTTTCCCTTTCACATCCCTTTTGTGCTTGTGGCCAAAAGGAGTATGAAAATTCCCCACAGGATGATCAGAAGCAGAGGGAAACAGCATTAATCATGTGTAATAACGCCAGGGAGATGATGTCAGCATGCTCCCTCCCCCTGCTCCCAGACACTTGACAATGATGGGGATGCACAAATCAAGCTCCTTGGTGCTTTTGTAGCAACATTCATGGCTGAGCAGCAATGTATTTCCCTGTCTTGCTCCCTCAGTGATGGCACCACATGGCTTCTCACAGCAATACTGTGTCATCTCTCCTCTATACAGACCTTTCCTCCCTCCTTTGGACCTTCCTTTGGATGGAGGATGTCACACCCAGCCATGGGGACTGCAGCTACAGGGATGCACCCACTCAACCTCCTCTTAAGCCCATCAAAGTCATGTCTATGGAACATCAAGCCTTTATGAGTTCTGTCCAAAACAGGTGGCCTCTTTGGGTGACTCGGTCTTTCAATTCTGGCTTGTTCAGGGTTTGGAGGTGAGGTGAACAGTTGGGATGGGGAGATTGAACAGAGGAACTGGTGAAGATGAGCACTGCTTCAAGAAATGCTGTGTTAACCAGTATAGTTATGCAGATGTTTGCCTGATGGTACTTCTGTGCATAATTCACCATGGTGAAAAAAGCTAGAAAACCTCACTGATTCCTGGTCCTAGGAATAGCATCCCACAAATAATGATGGACAGAAGGTTGAAATGTCCAGATAAGCATTAGTATTAAAGTTTTTCTGCTTGTCATGAAGATGACTTGTTTCTGTATCTTCTCTTTCTGATCTGATGGAGAAATTGATGGAGTTAGGCTTTTCTCAGTGATGACCAGTGATAGGATAAGGGATAATGGGTGTAAATTGGAGCATAGGAGGTTCAAGGTGAACATCTGAAAAATTTTTTTTTTACTGTGAGAGTGACAGAGCCCTGGGACAGGCTGCCCAGGGAGGTTGTGGAGTCTCCTTCACTGGAGACATTCAAAACCCACCTGGATGCGTTCCTATGTGATGTACTCTAGGTGACCCTGCTCTGGCAGGGGGGGTTGGACTAGATGAACTTTCGAGGTCCCTTCCAACCCCTATGATTCTATGATTCTATGATTCTATGATCTTCTTTTTTTTCCTCAAACATGGGCATGCTCTCGCTCCTGAAAGCTCTGAAGACACAACTGTAGTCCCTGGTGTGCTTCAGTATGTGATTCACCAAAATATGAGACATATGTAGGGCCAGATCTTTCACTATCAATTTTGCTGTGTGAAGGTGCAAGGTTTAAGATTATTGAAGGACATAAATCGCTCACACAAATGGGAGCAGATTCACGCTCTGAAACTAGGGCACTAAAAAGCTAGTCAGCTAAATATTACATATGTGCATACATACCTTGAGTCTCACTTCTCCTGCTATTGTTTATTGTGCTATCCTACTTTTATGTAAAGAAGGAAAAAGTTCACTGGCAGTTGCTCTCTCCTATGAACAAAACCCCTATTCTACATTTTTAAAGCCTGCAGCTGAATAAACGAGAGAACCTGGCCTTTCTTTACAGGCAGGAGCTGTCAATATTATATGATGCTGGAGAAACACAGGGAGAAGTGAGGCAAGGAATGAAACACCAAGATTTTCTGTTTCAAATACCAAATGTTTGAAGCCAGTGTTAGGCTGTGCCAACACACTGAGGAATGAGTGAAATGTGAAACATGATCTCCCTAAGACGCTGGAAGACATAGAGGCTGGATTCTCAGAGTGTTGCTATTAAAAGCCCATTTGAAACTCTGGGTTCTCCTCTGGGAGGATCACAAGCAAAAAAGAGTTTACTGGTTAAGATTATATTTAATTCCATGTTTAGGATGCCTGGGCAGAGTATCAGGAACAACAATATTCCTTGGTTTTTCTCTCTTGTGGGGCTTTCTGGAAGATTTTGTTATTGTTGTCATTGGTTCTTGGGGCAGGGCGGGCCTTTCTCCCTTGGGTGCATGAACGGCCGAAACATCATTAGTTGCAATAATTAATCTTTGCTTCTGTGCAGTCTCGAGAAGCAGTGGCTTTATTGAATAGCTTTCTATTTAAATGTAAGACAGATGCTGTTCTCTTAGCCATCACAAACACAAACTATTAGTTTTAGTTCAGGTCACGGCCAGTTTAGTTATTTGAACTTCTCTAAATTGTTGTGCCTCCCAGCTCCCTTGCTTGGTGAGGTTGGGGCACCAAGTCTAAATAAGGCAGAAGATGATAATTTTTTAATACCAAACTTTCAAGGCATCAGAGAGCCAAGACCTAATAAAAGAGTTGAAATTTTCAATTCAGCCATACAGAGATAGTAGCTTTCTTTTTTTAGCTTCTCATGTTTTCTCTCAGCACATTTGCATCCATGGTCAGGTGGAGTCAGTCTTTGTGTTACAAATATTCCCTCTGAAGGCAGAAGAACATTGTTTGGGAGCTGACTTACTTCCCATGAGCAAAGCCCACTCACCTGAGGACCTGGCAGATACTTAGCTGCATTGACACACACGTTTCATTGACATTGTTTATAATCCTTACATCTCCAGACCTAAATCTAATAAATAAAATCATTTGCTGGTCAAAGGCATGCCCCAGCAGCTCTGAGTGGAGCTTGGTTTGTGGGGTGAAGTCACATAGGTCTCTGGCATTCCTCTGAGAACTTCATTGAGAAGAAAATTTGGTCTGTAAAGAGTGTCAGCTCCAGCCAGAACCAAAGAAGTGGTGGGTGATGTTTGCAGGACAATTGCTGTGCAGTTGAGATGTGTTCTGTGATGGTGGTATCAAAAAAACTTTAGGTTCCACTGGGCTGGAGCTGAATGCAACAACCCAGATTTAATGAGGCAGATCCTTGTGTCCAGAACTCTATCCACAAGCCTTACCTTCTCATATCTGGGTATTGTCATCTAAGGAATGACACGAAGGAACTTCTTCCTAGTGTTTTGCCAATACAGGCTTGCAGCGAAGCAGCATGAACAGAGGATCTGGCTCTGGAATCAGCAGAGCTTGAAGCATGTACAATATTTTCCAATTTCCTGATGGGTTCCATGTAACACAAACAGAATTTATCTTTTTAACTGGATCATTAAAAGTGTTGGCAAGAAGGTGTCGGTCATGTCATTGAGCTGGTTGCTGCATCACTTTAATTGCTATTAATCAATAGCATCTTGGAGCTGTTTTGCTCTGCTAAAAGGTTCCAAATGGCTTGACGCAGAAGTGAAAACAAAGAGATATTTTTCCTGTCTTCTTTTCACACTTTATACTGCACATTAATAATCTGCTTTCTGGATCCTCGTATCAGATGATCTGGGTATAATTAATGCCTGAGAACATTTGTCTCCTGTCTTACTTTTACAAAAAGGAAGTGTGATATTCAGATTCTTTCTGTTATTAGAATAAAAACCCAAATATATGACATTTTTGAGTCAATAATTGGTGAGGGATTCTAGGGAGGATAGCAAAAAAAGGAAGCCCAGGGACTTTATCCCAACAGTAGATCAAAATCCAAGTGTTCAAACAGTAACTTGATTATTGTAACCCATAATTGAAATAAAGTGATTTCATCCTTGCTGTCCCATGAAACAAGACTCCCAGCTACTAAATGGTGAGGAACAAATGGAAGGGTGTCAAGGATGATAAAAAGTTCCTGAGTATAAATGTAACAAACAGGTTAGGAGAAAGGAATGGCGCCGTGCATCTCATAAAACCCTGCCAGGCTTCTCATGTTCAGATAAATCTTGATTTTGTAATGGGATAACATTGGAGCCCCCTGCATTGGGTTTCACAAGTGATTAGATCACTGATGAATGGGGCAGGGGGTGGGAGAGGGAGAAAAGGACATCACTGAGAGGCCTTAAATGACCTCTGTTAGCTGCTCTTTGATATGGTCAGAAAAGCCCAGCTAGATGGTGCAGGATCATTATTATTTAATTGTTAATTTTGTGGTGGCCTTGTTCCAAAATGAGTTTAACTGGAAACAAACTTGCTGAAGCTCATGCAAAGAGACCTGGAGGGATGAAGAGCCTGTAAGGAGGGTGGAGCAGCAACATTCATCTGTTATTTTCCCCATGAGAGAAAGACTTTGGCAGACTGCAGGTTTTCTTCAGGAAGCTCAGGAAAGATGTCATAAGTCCTCCAGTAGAGTGGTTGAACCCCAAAATTATTTTTACTCCTGAGCAGGAATAACAGCACCTTCTTGCCTCCCTGGGATGGTGAGCATCATCCCCAGTTCAGCATTTGTAATCCCATTCATTTGTTTTTAGATCCCATTTTCACCACCTTCTTTTTTTCATTGTATTGCAAGAGCAAAGCCTTTTTCTCAAATAAACAAAAATAATCTCTTGAGATGGTGACGTACAAACAAGCAAGGCCTCTCTTTAACAAGTGAAAAAACCATGAAGCTTCATTGTGGGCAAGGCACCCACTCATTCATCTTTTTTTGAGCTGCTCCTTTTAACACTGAAAATATCCCCAAGCTCTTGAAATCCTCAAGGTATATTGGCAACGCAGAGGTCAGTAACTTGATCTTGGTGCTAAAAAGACACTAACAGTTCTTGAGAGTAAAGGAAAGCTCGTTAATGATTTTAGCAGATGAACCAGAGGGGGGGGGAGGGTCAGCTGGTAAATCCCATGCTACCCTACAAAAGATAACCTTTGACTCCTCCTGACTCTCTGAACTGCACTGCCAGCAAAATCCCAAGTCCTTGTGGGACCAATAAATCCTTGGGTGTTCATATCAGAGATCCTATATCCTGGCTGTAAAACATGAGAATCCCAACACAGCCCAGTAGTTAAAAGTCATCACCGATAAACCCATTGGGCTTCATTTACCAGCAGGCTGGGATGTGGCACTGAGCTCCTTCCCTTAGGAGAGGAAAAAGTCCATTTCTGCCCTGGAATTGCAAAATAACCAAAACAACACATCCACAGGCCAAGCGCTGCCCTCAGATATGCACCAGCAGCTTGTGGAGAAGTCAATGAGCATGGGGAATGTTTATCTGAGGGCAGGGTTTGGCACCGAGCCCCCTCACTGCATTGATTCAGGCATGGAGCTCACTGCTGAGGGCAACCAGCCCCAGCCATGCCCAAGAGTCCCTCAGAACACAAATTCTATCGAAAGGAAAATAAGGAGTTGAACTAAGTGGTGTCTGGGTTAGGAAAATCCAAAGATCCTGCTATTTTTATTTTGAGGAGCAGGCAGCATCCACAGGGAGCATAGGATGTTGATATTTGGAAATTTGTGTTTAAAACACGTTTCCCTTCCCAGAATGAAACCATCGTCTGATGCAACTGTTCCCACCAGCAAGCACTTTCACCCCAACAGCACAACTTTTCTGTTGCAGGATGGTAAAAATGCTTCCTCAGCCTCTGGTGAGCTTTTGCCCAGAGCTGAAAAGCTAGTCTGAGACAGAGAGCCCCAGCTTAGTCCTGGTTCCTCCTCTCCCCATCTGACCATGATTTTGAGGGCTGGACCACCCTGCCTTAGCTGGCTTCTCCTTAAAACAAACCTCAGAATCACTTCCCTGTCAAAGCAGCAAACATCCATTCTCTGGGGTTTGGTGGAAAATGTGCAGAAAAAATGCAAGGGCATTTCCATGTTCATGTCTACAGAGAATGTCCGGTGCATGACCACTGTCCAGATGTGCCCAGAGGAGCAGGGAATGTGGAATCAAACCCTGAGTGGTTTCAAGATGGAGCTCAACAAGACTCATGTGGTACGCTTTGACAGCAAGCAGTTAGACTTAGCAATGAGGAGGTCTCCTCAGCCCTGTGTCTTCTGCTCACATTTGGGTTTTTACATTTGCCTCCTCCACTCAAAATAATTTTTAGCAAACACACACACACACAGAGTAATGTACAGTGTGATAGGTCTTGCATGGATTACCCAAGAGTTCCTCTCCATCTTTATTTAAATACATTTATATGTAGAATAAGTACTGCTGTGGAGAACAGTCCAATTCACTTCATAGCTATTTTATTTCACCCTTTCCAAAGAATGATAAACCTCCTCCACTCAAAATAATTTTTAGCAAATCTAAGAAAAGCTTAACAGTACAAAAAAACCCAAACCAAACCAACAAAAACTGTTTGGCAGAGGAAAACAAGAGGCAATCAATGGTAATTTCAAAGGTCTGACTTGTTTTATATCATCATGTATCTTTTTTACAGTTACTTCTGTCTAGGTAAAACAGCTCAGTTTCACCAAATTAGCATTGCCAGATCACCAGTGGCTCTGATTGAAGAACAAGGAAAATACAAATTTTGTTCAATTTGATGCTGTTCTGTAATGTTGGTAATGATGAATACTGTTTTATCTCATACAAATTTGCCTGATTACTGTCCAAGTAATATTTTCCAATCATTTTTCTTTCCATTTTCCTGATGATTATCAACATATGAACTAAAATGAAATGAAGACATTATGGAAGAAAGTAAGTATTAAGGTCAAGGGTCATGAGTATTTTCTCTTGCCCTGAATCTGAAAGGAAATCTTCCATAAAGAGGTTTTTCCTGATAGGCCAGTGGGAAGCTAACAGCAGCATTAAGATGGAAGATAGGATACTTATAAAAAGTTCTGTTTCAAAAAAGGATGTGGGAAGAAAGGCAAGCAGGAAAGGAAATGGTATTTTAAACCATATTAAAGAAAGAAGCAGGTTTCCTAATTCCAAAAGCCTTAATTAGTCCCCTCTTAAAAGTTAAGCAAAATGGATTAATCCCAAACCATTGCATTAAACTTGCCACAGTTCCTGCCCTTCTATTTGTGTGGGTAGGAGTTTCACAAAAGCCCTCAGTAATAACAATCGTAAAACAAGGACAGCAGCCCAACACACAGTGAATAACCCATCAGTAATAAACTGGAGTGTGTAGCTTAGAGCAACACTCCAATAACAAATTAGTGAGTGTGCACAGCCCAGTGCTGAAGGACAACCCAACAATAACAAACCAGTGTGTGCAACCTAAGGCACTCAAGAGCAACCCAACAATAACAAACCAGTTTGCCTGCCTGATGGGAGAAAAGAAATTCAGCAAGGAAATGGGTTTCAGTCTGATTTTTCCAAGGGGTTATTATTATTAACAACAGAGAGTTAAACTATTAATATTAAAATTAAGAATAATACCTTCTGGAGCCCAGTCCTACTCCCATTGACTTTAACGGGTCTAGGAACAGACCCAAAGTACCCTTAAGGGATTTAGCCAGAGAGGAGAACAAACTTTTACCTGTGACTAATGAGCCCACCATGGCAAATGGAAATTTTGTTCATCTCTGCTGGATAGTGTGAGCTGGGCTTTATGGGGAAATGGAAACTGTTTAAGTCCTGGCACTAGGACTGTGCTTGTGGTAACCTGCTCTCAGATGCTACTGAGCTGGATTGGGGTTAGATCACCTAAAGCAAGGATGCCTTTTTACCTCACTGTTTTCCTACTATGATGAAATTCCCAGATGGGTCTTCAGATGGGATAAAATGAGGCTAGATCCTCTTTGCAGCCAGCATTAATCTTGCCTTATTGCATGAACCCCCTTCCAGCATTCCTTCACGAACACACACACCCCATTATATACATTATGGTGTAAATATATTATGGTTACATTTTCAAGTCCAAATCCATCATCTGGGCCTCCCTCAGAAACCCTCTGTGTCAAAGCTGGCTCCCCCACACCCCACTGAGCAGTATCTGACTCCTGAGGTCCTGAGCACAGCCCCAAAAGCTCAGACCCAGCCAGCCTCTTCGAACTTCACAGCTTGAGCTCATCTCTGATACAATTTATACCTCCCAGATGCAAACCAACTGAAACAGCAGACATCTATCAGAACTGATATTTAGGAGAAAGCTTGGGTAGTTGGAGATACGGTGCTATTCAGTCTGAAATGTGTTATTTAATAAGTGAAGATATTAGCCATTCACTTGCTGTCTTTTCTCGGTGAAAGTAAGACCAGATCCATATCTTTCCCCAGAAGCATGTCTCAAAATAGCCCACTGTCAGTCTGGGATTCATGGGGAAGAGGCTGGATGGAGTCCCCCAGAAATGCATGAACAGATCCAGCATCTCATGACCATGGTCTGTGCAACATGGCTCTTTTCTTGGTATATTCTGATCAAAGCAACCGGGAAAGCAACTTCATGAAGAGGACACTGCTGATGAAGAAGTCATCCAGAAAGATCTGGATTAGTAAAGCAAGGCAAATACTTTGGAAATGATGTGAGAGCTTTCTTTTTCCTCTTGAAAGACATAATCCCTAATGTTAGAAACCGTGGTTTGGCTCTCATGTCACTTTTGCCCAGCGATTACTGCAGAGTGAGTCTCGATTCAGACAAGTTTAACTGGAACCAGAATGCAGCTGAAGGTGTTTGGAAATTACTTTCAATCTTCAACACTCCAGAGACCTGGCTGGGAATGTAGCAAATAGATCATGGAAATTAAAAGGAACATTGAGGTCACTACTAGAGGTCAGTTAAGAAAAAGAAGAGTTGACCCTGATTAATCAGAAGCACGATGCTGTTGAGAAGAGAAAATATTTTGGGGTTCAGATGCCTGGCAAACAACAGCAAAATACCAACAACTGCCATTGGCTGGATTTTTCCCTTCCAACCAAACCAGAGGAAATTCCTGAACTGACAATGAACAGGAACAATGAGTGAGTCAGTACCCTCAATGCCAGAAATTCTCTGGATTTCCTAGCCAGACTAGTGTCTGTGGAAGGTCATAGTGATACTGATACATATTTCTGTAAAACTTGAAGATAAGCCAAGCCAAGATGCAGATAATGAATGCAGAAATATTCCAACTACTCATAAAACACTACATCTTTGTAGAGAGGGAAGAAACCCTTTCTCCTCATTCTTTCCCAAATTGTTTGCTCATTTATAGCATGATATTGCTATTAGTTTCATATGAAAGGTGCTCAGATGCTGTCTCTGATGTTGACCCTGTAAACCACCTAAAAAGAGCTGTGGGAGGATAATGTTTAAGAAATCCTGACTACTGGCACTTTTAACCTGCCTTGTCTGATTCAATTTTTTTTTTAATTTTTTTTTCATCTTGTAAAATAGGGTCCTGGCAATATTTGACACCAAGGATGTGCAAGATCCAGAGGAAACATTAATACTGCATTTTCCAAGAGTGCTTATGCCTTGCTTTTTTATGTCTTGGGTTTATTCATGTTTCCCTCTAATTCTCATCAATGTAACTGTGGCCACAGGGTCAGGGTGTAGGGCTAATCTCAAAACCAGAACAAGTACAATGACAAATAAAAATAAGTCTAATCAGCATAACCAGAAGCAGGGGTTCAAAATTCAGCCTGCCAGTGGCTTGTGTTGACTTTGGGCAGATCAGTTGACCTGCTGCACCTAAGGATGGGTGAATACAGGTTGACATACTGCCATCAGCTCAAGAAGTGCTCCTTAAGTGATGTAAGCCCAGGAAGTGAGGCAGAAGTGTCAGAGGAGGATGTGATCTTTAAATCCTAGTGGGATTCTGTCCTCCAGGGGGAAAAAAAAAAAAAAAAAAAAAAAAAAAAAAAAAAAAAGGTTATTTTTACCATACGTTACTCATCTGTTTGCTTCCTATTAAAACTGAACATTATCTATGGGATGGTTTTTTTTCCTCTGGTAGCTGCAAAGTCCCTAAAATCCCAGTTCTCAGTCCCAATCTCACAATGCTAATACCATTACTGAACAGACACATGACAGATAGAGGGTCTGAAGATATCCAGACACACAAAGCAGATACACAACATGATATTATTACTTGCATGCTTCAAGTCGCATTACTTTGAGCAAGTATCAATGGAGAAGTGACTTCCTTGCAATGCAAACATAACCAGAACCACAGCCCCCAGGCCCTTTTTCAAACTGAAGTTTCCTAATCTCACACTACTGCACCAAACACACAAATATGCAACAATGGATGGAAAGAAAATAAGGCTTTTCTGTATGAGCGTTGGATTAGAAAGGAATGGCTGGAAAACCTAAATTGTAGTACAAGAACATTCCAGCTCGAGGATCTGATGACACTGAGCTGAGCTCTGCTTCTGCGGTTTCCAGTACCACCAGACTGGATAACCTTGTGCTGAAATGGCTTCATCTGCATTATCTGTGTGTTATTTTTCTCTGCCATAATCAGAGCAGCTACTGTTATCATTAGATAAAGATGAAAAACTAACCTGGGAAAAACAAGGTGGTTTTATTATTATTATTTGTTTATATCTAACACTTCAAAGGGTACGGTGGGAGCAGAAGATATCCTCTGGAACACGTTGTCAGGAACTGTGAGTTGATACAGATGTATTGATTTAATCAGCCTGTATGACACCATTTATTTATGCAAAACATCTGTGACAAAAATGTGGTATTTTGAAGGCACAGTGATACGCGCCTGGTCTTGTCTTGCACATGGAAATCTGTGATAAGAGCATCCACGTAACTTGGAAGGGTTGATTTTGGGGTGTATTGACTTTATGGACCATCTATAGTTATGTTTCACAGGATAGCCTCTCCAAGGACTGCAATAAATTTTAGAATTTAATTCAATTGCAATCCAGCAGAGCAGATTGAAATGGGCAAGGAAACCAGAAAGCACAAATCTTAGAAAAGAGAAAAAAAAATTAAGTATGAGATACAAATTACAGAGCTTTAAAATCCATGGGAAGACAAAACTTGTCTGCAAACTTAAGAGATTTCCGGGTTGCAGAGAACATGGGATTGTCACCCCTGAAACAAGTATGAGAAAATATTTGGAGTTCATACGTGCACCAGCAAAAGTTTACATGATAAATCAGTAGCTTGAGTGCTTCCAGAATACAAGTACATATGAATGTGTTGAAACTATTGTTTCTGTTGTCTTTTTAATGCTACTGGGAAGCTTTTTGTGGTAAAGCAATAGAGTTATTGCCAGCTACATTATTACAGTCTCAGTCTAACATCTGCAATTACTACGGAGTAAACGGTTTGTATCCCATATGAAATATAAAAAAAATGAGGAACAGATTTCACTATTATTCTCTCTCTCTGTGAATTCTGTGACATTTTTTACTGTTTAATCGTGCCTGGGCAGTCTAAAGGTCTGGGAGAAAAGGAAGCCAAAGTGGTCATTTACAATTAATGATGGCTAAACATCAAAAACAAACAAACAAAAAAAGAATTTGGTGGCTCAGAGAAATGTCAGAAGAGTTCAGATGATTATCAGAAATCTACAGAAACTCTCTCTAGAAATCAGACTGAAACACTAGGAAAGGAGGCCCTCATACTCTCTTTTCTGCAAAGGCTTCTGAAAAGGTCCTGCTCTGATCACATCACTTTATTTTTTACATCCCTTTATTGGCTTCCCCCTCTCTATCCTATTGAGCCCAAGGTGCTATTTCTCCCTTTCCATGCAGTTCACAGCCTGACACACTTGTGTCTCTCTCCCAGGATCAAGAACCCACCCTTCAGCCACCCACTCTTGAGAGCACCATCCATTACCCCACTTCTTACATTTTCTTTCTCACACGCTGTTCCTCAGAGCTGAGGGGAGATCCTACCACAAATATCCACCCAGCTAACTTATTTCCTTGCTGCAAAGCTCTCCTTTAACATTTTCTACCACCACGTTGCCTACAAAGAACAATAAAAGCCCTAAAAAGTTTGGTTTCCTGGAATGAAGAAATAATTTTGCCAATATTTCTGACCAATACCAACTTGCCTCTTCCTCAGTGCCAGCTGCCTATGAAGGAAAGCCTTCTGTGTGGCTGCTAAGAGAGCAAAGGGCACTAAGTATGCAAAACAATTAATCCTTTGTCCTATTTTAGATGTCTTTAAGATGGGCTCAGTTATACAAGGTGTCTGAGAAGCTGGACCTCGTGAAGAAGACCTCCTTGCTGGGATGGTTTGGACAATTCTGTGTGAGACATGGTGCTTGCAATCACTTCTTCTGGCACAGAGTGGCCTTGAGGCAAGGTTTAATTTGTGGGAAAGCCCTGGCCAACTAGGGTGGATTCCAATCTTTAAAAATACTATGAAAAAACCTGCTTTTATGGAGCTGCCAAGATGTGTTTCTTCTGTGTTGCCATGGCAACCCCGGTCAGGCATTAGACAGCATCCATGCAACACAATAAGCCCCAATTCCACACTGGGTGTTTCTAATGCCAAAAACTACTCCAGAAGTAGCCAGTGCAGGCCTTAATAGTCACAGGATTTCCAGAACGCTTTCACATCTTCAAAGCGCTATGAAAACAGGGGCTAATTAAACTTTAATTAATGTCTTGACAGGTAAAAGGTTTTTCATTTTGCTTTTAGTTAATGCTCATTCATTGCCAATGGAAATCACCTAAGACCCCAACCAAAACACTCTCCAGGCTCTGATTTGCTGCATACGTTTAGCTAAGAGCTGAGTGAACACTTTTTTTGTAAATGTATTTACTTACCCTTCTTTTAAAAAATATTATTTCCCTTTTTTTTTTTTTTTCCTGCAGAAAGATAAATAAATAGCAAGCTGGAATGAAATGACAGAATATATGTAAAACAGAGGGGAAAGGTTAAATACCAAAGTGAAATTGGGCATTAAAACAAAAGTCCATTCTCCGGGTGTAAACGAAGTGTCCAACCCTTTCATCAAAAGTGTTTACAGCTTATTTTTGTAATATGAGTCTAAGTGGATAATGTAGCACACAGCATGGGTCTGTGCATAAATACGTTCCTGTTTGTGATTTTAAAAATCATAACATTCTTTGAAATATGAAAATCCTGAGTCTTGATACAATCCATATTATTGAACGGATGCCAGCCACCTACATGTATTTGATTAGCTTGCAGCAATCCAGGGATTAGATAAAGGCCTGTTTTAGGAGCATAGCCTTTGGAAGGTAGGAATGAAATCACACTCACTGTGCACTAATTCAAAAAGGTGCTGAGTGCTCCCCCCTACCCTGCCTAAACTTCAGTAGAAATGCTCAGTCTTCAGGTTCTTTAGAAAATCATGTCATTTAAAACCAAAGAGATGATTTTCAGAAGCAAGAAGGGACTTAGAAACTCTAGGCTCTCCAAGGAAAATCTTGGTTTTGCTGACATTAGCAAGAAGAGGTGTTGGTGCCTGGAGGAGCTCCAAGATCTCATCTGCCCATCTGAGTTTTTTTATCCAACATCTCAGTTGTAAGAAGCTTCTTTCTCTTGTTCGTTTCTAAAATCAAATTGTAGCACCACAGGTTTGTTGAAGGCCTCTCCTTCAATCTTGCTGCCACAATGGCAACATGGGATTTGGTACCCACATTTAGGCACCTTGTTGTGAATTCCGGTCAAAGAACCACTTCAGGAAAGCTGGACCTAGACCAGCTTGTCCTATAT
>NW_009970717.1:7984279-8034806 GCF_000747805.2 Chaetura pelagica | reverse complement strand
TGACACTTGTGTTCTCCCAACAACAGCACATCAGTGGTGTTTTCTGGCAGTGTTTGCTGAGAAATATTTTGAAACCCTAGAAGGAGGGAGGACGTATCCATAAGCTCTCAGAAACCATGTTCCTTTGTGACTGAGACCTTTTTGGATACGCTTACTACATTTTTAATAGTGAGATCATTGGCAGAGCTTTCTAAAACTGTTGGTCTCCTGCACCAGAAAACAAAGAGAGCCAAACCCTTTCCATTGAGTTGCTGCTAACTGATCTTGTTTCTTGCTTTGCTACAGGAAGCATTAAAAGGCAAGAGCTTTAATAACTGGGATCCACACAGCTTTCTCCATTCTCCTTGATGTTTTGTTAAGATCAATTTCTATTCAAAAGCTTTGCAAATTCTGATCAAGTTTACCATGAGGAACAATTCCTGTTATTCATTCAACATTTTCCTTTGTTTAATGTAATTTGACTTGTCTTAAGTGTCTTTTTATGCCAGTAAAAAAATGTTTTTCCTTTCTTAGTGGTTTCAGCCCTCATATGCATGCAGACAGTAATTATATTCTCTCTTAGCCATAATTTGGCCAATTTACACATATCTAGATATTTTAATCTTTTCTCATAAGTCATTTGGTTCTTCATAATTTTAATTATATTTTTTTTCCTTTTTCCTTTTTTTTCTCTCTGTGCTGTTGATATCTCACTGAGGTTCCCTGAAGGGAACAGCATTCAAGAAATGAGATTAATCATTATTACCACACTTTGGAAAACTCTCATTTCTTGGGTCAATTAATCTCCATCTCTCTTTATGGAGTCCCCATAAATGACAAGTTTTCCACTGCCATATTGTACACCCAGCAGAGATCAAATGTGCTGCCCTGTTGGTGGTCACACAGTTACTCTACATTCATGCAGGCTCTTTCTCCTGAAGAAGGCTCAGCCTGAGCTCTTGAGGGCTTGCCAATAGCTCAGCACCACCTTTTTTCACAAATGTTTCCCAACCATATGCAAATGCAATGAGGATTTTGTTTGCTGTGTCTTCCAGTATATTAATGAAGAAATTAAAGTTAGGCTTAACTCCTTTTCCTTTCCCACCAGAACCTCCTTCATATCCTCAAACCTGACCTGTCAAAATATCTTAGTTTCTGATACTTCAGCCAACGTAGGGACCACAGACGAGTACTTATATCCAGGCCAGACTGAGTTAATCTTTCAAAAAATATTTTATGAGACTATCAAATGCTTCATTAAAATATAGATCTATTTGCCCAGAACCCTATGTAGGTATTTTAAACTTCCTGACCAGGCAATTAAAGTTGGAGCAGCTGGTCACAAGAGTGTCAGTACCTCTTGTGTGGGTCTTCTGCTAGTTTTGAGCCAAAAGTAATGTTTTTAAACTAGCTTTCCTCCCTGCTAAAAGGCACTAAGCTCCAACTGCTGTATCAGCACATCAGAATTGTTTAATAGTAGGAGAAAATCTGGGCACATCTCCTTGACTGGACACATCTAACCATTGCTTCTATGATGTTCAGATGCAAAGTTAAAGTGAGTCTACACATTGACCTTGTTAGTGTCCTGCTGTGTGTTACCTTCTGTCTTGGTTGCTCTGCCACAGGTGCATGGTGTCAAGATTGGCACAGGGCATTGATATCCACCCATGCAGACATGCCCTGACAGTACCTGTGGGTTGCTCTGGGTCATCTTAGCCCATTGCAAAGGAAACTAGGAACTGGGAAAGAAGAAATCAAAGATCTGAGGCCACCACATGTTGGCTTGTCATCACCTGACTTAATAGTTAACATTACTATTAGATTTAAAGGAGAGCATAAGGAATGCATTTGTCTGGAATTACTTATCACTTCGAAGTCTAGGCTCACAAGAAAAAGATATGAACAGTTTAGGCTGGTCAAAATAACCTCCTATCTGCAACGGTAGGAAGAACCCAGGAGATAGTACAAATGTAGGTCAGCTCTACAATGATACTTCCCCAAAATACTTGCCCAATCTACAGCGGTTTCTGGCTCAGGCACTTTCTGAACCAGACATGGTGCCTCTCTGTTTGATGCAAAACCCAGATGGATTTTAAAAACCTCTGATGGGTTTTTCTTTCATGGATGTATCCAGTAAACGTTTAGTACTCCCACTATCCTGTGGCAAGGAATTCCACAAGATGACTAAGCATGGTATCAAGAAGGATCCCTCCTTCTCAGTTTAAACTGCCAGCTACTAGTTTAATTTCATGCTTCTGAGTTTTTGTATTAGAAGAAAATTCAGCTAACAGCTGCTTGCTATTCTCTTCTTGTCAGTCACAATTCCTGAGAACTCCATCATATCCTCTCAGTCATCTCTATTCTGAAACCTAGTCAATTTAATTGTTCTCACATTGAAGCCTTTCTAAGTCTTTAATTAACCTTAGTGTCCTTCTTTAAGCCTGTTCCAGTTTGACTAGTTCCTTTGGGAGCTGGAAGATTTCATGAAGATGCACCAAAGATTTAGAAAATAATATCTGTTTTTTTTTCCTTCTTATATATCCTTCATTTTTTTCCTTAACAATTTCTAACATTCACTTTGCTTTGTGATAGCTGCAGATAGGATGTATTTCACAGGATAATGAGGTTTATAGAATTCTCTATTAGAGCTCTAACTCTCCTCAACAATTAAAGTTAGTTTACATCATTACATCAGTTTACATTGGAGTTAACCTGTACATCATTTGATATTTATCTATCTTGAATTTTACCTGATGTTTTATCACTCAGCCATGTATTTCCAGATGTATTTCATAGAATGGTTTGAGTGGGAATGGACCTCAAAGATCATCTAGTTCCAACTCCCCTGCATGGGCTGGAACACCTCCCACTAGATCAGGTTGCTCAGAACCCCATCCAACCTGGGATGGAGCATCTCATCCCTGTCAGCCTTCATCCTTAGTGCCTGAATACTCTAGTACTGTCAGCAGAGTGTTCTCACCAGTCTGTCTCCTTTCTCACATTAGAAATTCTTTCCCATTTTTCCTAAGACTGATGCTAGATCCCAATCTATCTGCCGAGTGGAGTGACCCATTCATATCTATAGCACTAGTGACTGCTGAAATGCCTTGGAAAACTTCTTTCCCTACTAGGATGAGTGATGTGGGGAGAGAAGTAGAAAGACATTTCCTCTTATTCCTGGAAAGAAACTACAATTGTTCCTAAAGTCTGCAGACGTCTGGCCATTACATCATCTGAGGCTCTGGTGTTTCTAGCTAACAATCACTAACAAAGGAGATGCTTTTCCTTCAAGGATTTTCACCATTTACACATCTGATGTTAATTCTTGTTGGGCCAAAACAAGAACAGGGCTAAGTGAGTTTTTCAGTTTATGTTTACTTTTTCCCAGGCCACAAAACATCCATTGACTATGAAAATGAAATTTACTACATAACAAATGCCGACTTTCACAATAAGCTAATAAAGCTGTTTTCAAAAAATAACAGCACGAGAAGCTACAGATGCCAGCCTAAGGAAATAAAAAATACAAGCAACATTTGGTTTAAATCTGATTCTTTATTAGATATTTATCAGAGTATCTGAGAACTGAAGAAACTGGCTTCTCCCCAGATGGTCATTCTGAGATGCTGAAGCCAGCAAATGGATGGCAAGAGGGATATCTCATGCCTCCTGGGGAGTTACAGATCTCCCTTGCAGGCTGCAGTTTGATTGTTTGCTCCTATTTCCCCATCCTGGAGACAGGAAAGATGTTTCTTTGCTCACTTACACAGTAGAAAGTGCTAATACAGAAAGTGAAGTGGAAAACACAGAAACCTGCATCAACAGTAGCCCCACCCAAGCTTGGTGGCTATAAATAAAACAAGCCAGGAGCAAATCCCCAGCACTGACCTGGCAGGGCTTGCAGCCCCATAGCATCCAAGCCATTGGGATGGTCTCTGGGATCTGGGTGTTGCCTGGGATCACTGCTCAGCCCCACATGTCCACTCAGCCCACCCTGCCCATCGGTCACGGCAGGTTTTCTTGATGGGCAGAACACGTGGCTGAGCAAACAGGCACGTTGGGCCAGGAAGGGGAATAAAACGAGATGCTGATTACTATCTAAATATTGCCCCCTTTGAAGTGAGCAGGTCTGTGTTTGGGGAGGATCGAATACTCTTCCCTCACAGTTTGAGGCACATCATGAGCTATTTTGCGTTCTTGCTGTTGAGAACATT
Source organism: Chaetura pelagica (assembly GCF_000747805.2). Classification (NCBI taxonomy): domain Eukaryota; kingdom Metazoa; phylum Chordata; class Aves; order Apodiformes; family Apodidae; genus Chaetura; species Chaetura pelagica. Next base: position 8,030,613 of record NW_009970717.1, on the reverse strand, counting down.
AGTTCATCACATTAGTTGCAAAGGGCTAACTAAGGTAAAGGGCAGGGTAAGGCACTGGGATACAGACACCCCACGGTGGGCAGCCTGCAGTCTGGCTGGAAAATGCCTACACTGGAAGATAACAGAGCCATCAGCTGCCTCCCAGGGCATGTGCTGGGTGGGGAGGGCAGGAATGCCAGGCTGCCTTTGGTGTCCCCTTCTGCACCACCTCTGGCCAGGCAGCACCAAGAGGGGTTCCAGCAGGCAGCAAGAGTACAGCAAGAGTCCAGGGAAAACTTCTCTGCAGTGCACCATCTCTCCTTGCTCTTTTATTGAGTTTGAGATGGTGAGATTTGAGCTTTATTCATTCCGTTCCTTATTCTCCAGCATGCAGACAGCAGGGAAATAAAGTCAGGACAAGTGGACTTGCACATGTAAGGAATTAATGTTGAGTTCAATCCCTGCCACACATGCACAGTATCTTATATTTAAAGGATGTATTTGGAAATAAGCCTGCTTTTTTCCACTGTTTATTCAGTTTGTCTCCTTTTTCCCTAAGCATCTGTTGCAGGGAAAAGTCAGTGGGTGTCAGTGTCATTCAGGATCAGGCTGGGACAAGCAGGGCTCTCCTGCGTCAGTGCTTTTCAAGGGTTTACCACATTTGGATGCAGTGTGGAGTCAGAGATCTGGGATGAATTGTTCTTCTGCATCTTCTTTTTGTGCCACTGAGATACAAAACAGAAAGCATCAGCTTGCAATAAATCCACAGATGTGTTAAGGAATACACAATGAAGGCCCTTTCAGCAAACTGTCAAAAGGAAAAGACTGCACTGAGAGAGTGAAAGGACAGGCTGCCTCTCTGCCCAATTTGGTGGATTGGATTTTACAGCTGCTCCCCAACCTATTACAACCTCATTTATCTGCTTCAACCTCATTCCTCGTCCTGCCTGTGCTGCAGGCAGCGGCTGTGTTCAGGCACATGTGAGGAGGACAAGGGGCTTCAGCCTCTCCAGGGCTGCTGGAGCTGCAATAACAACCCCAGCCCTGAGGAAAGTTTCTGAGAGTTGAAGGATTTTGGCAGGTACTGTAACAAAAAAGGAGAGAAGCTCTCAGCTCATGCAGGGACCATTTTCTTAAGCACAAATAAATCAGATATTTGGCATCTTCTGAGTTGCCGCCCTCACGAAAGAACAACATGTGACTGCCTGTGTCAGGATCAAGTGTAATGGATAAAGAGAAGCAAAAGGACATATCTATGGCTCCAAGCCTGCAGTAAGCATTTTCCATGCCATGCTGAAGACTTGGGCTGGTGTGCCCGCAGCACAGCTAATGAAAGAGATGTTTTTTATGGCCAGAGATCATTTTCTTCTCAATATGAAAACCCAGAGATAAAAAGGTCTTTATTTAGAAGTGTTGGAGCAAAGAGGTTGCAAACTGCATCCCTGAGCCAGCAAAGATTTCTGTGCTGGAGTGGGAGCTGAGTGGGAAGTCAGTGGTACCGGGAATGCCATTGGGAATGGTACACCACCCTTTGGCCTGGACACTTCTGGCCCTTTCTGCACTCTTTGCCACTGGGAGCCTGTGAATTATGCCTGCAGAAACCCACAGAAATAACAGAAATTAAACAGAATCCAACTTTTCCCTTATCCTATACAAGCTTGATCCTCAACCATTTCTTCAAATGGTTTTTTTTGGGGGTGGTCCCCCTAACTTGGGAAGTTATAGAGCACAGATTGGATGATCAGGGAGATAAGTGCTGCAGTGTTGCAGTGCCAGGTCTCTTTTGCAGAAGCAGTGAGAAGACCCTCTGAGTAGCCCCCGCTGTCCAGATCAGCAAAGCCCAGAAGCCTTCTGAGCTCATAAATGACATTACCTGTAGTGTATACAAATACATGCACCCACTGATTCTGTTCTAGGGCATTTAAACATGTGTTGTGTTTTTTGAAACTTTCTGTCCAAGCAATGATCTGAACGAGGTTCCTTACAAGAGTGAACTCCATAACAGAAGTCTTCCTCCAATTATTCCTACATATTGGGGCAACAAATGTGTCTAGCTGGGAGCCTTGCCACTTCCTTCCATATAGAAAAGAGGGAAAGGTTGAGAACTGAGGTTGTGCATCCCTGCTCTACCCCTGTAAAGTAATAATAGCAGCATCAGTAATAGCTCTTAAATCAGGAGGACTTGCTGCAGCCTGCTCCCATGAGACTTGCATGACAGCATTGAACCTTCACGGGAATGACATGTTCCCAGCAAGAACGTTCTCATTTGCATTATGGCAGGACATGGAGACCCAAGTCAGATTTTACGTGTTGAGCAAACCTGATGTGACAACATAGTCCTTGTTTCCATAGTGTGTTTAGTCTAAACCAACCCTTTTCAGACCCTCCTCCCTGCTCCAAATGAAAGCTTTGTGAGGAGGCACGAGCCACGAAACGGCAAGGAATAAAAAGTATGAATGCAAGAAAGAAAAGGAGGCAAAAAGCATTTGAACCTTCATTAACTCCAGAATTCCCCCCCGACTTCTCCATTTTCTATTAAAGGTAATGAGATTTTTGGGCTACTGCGTTAATTACCAGAATGTGGGATTAATTCTTACATAAATAACAGTATTTTCTGGTTTTGAAGAATAAGAAAATCAGAGTCAGCTTAAAAATTCCTTGTGTTTTTCTATGCAAATGCTATGCCTGAGCACAGTGTTTTATTAACACATGGGTGAGGAATAAACTGACACGTGTTGTGTTAGCCACAAAGCCAGTGATAAGTCCAAAGCACGTGGAGGAAGATATCATTATCAGACCAAACTACACTCTCCAACTTTAGTCTAAACTACTCAGTGGGATTTCAGGAATCACTATTCCTGATTTTGCAAAATGATAAAATTCATGTTCTTCTGAAAGCCCAGACTCCAATTTGTAAGGAGTCCAGTGTTCAGATCCAAATTCCTTTACAACAGATTGAAATGACTCATTAACTTCAACACGGCTTGGATCAGTCTCCTAACTGGGAAACTCCTTTTAAAAAAATGAGATTTTCATATGTGCAACCTACAGAATTAGTGTTTTATTTATATATTCATGTAGGTAAAAGTTGAAAAGTAAGGAAGATGATTTGTTCCCAAGAGATGGAAAAATAAGGAGAAAACTGTATCCTAAAAGAAAACAATTAATTCTCCTTGTGGGATGAACATTTCAAAACCGAGGATCAACTTAATTCACTTAATGATTTTAGGAGCACAAATCCCACAAGAAATAGAGGAGTTTGCTTTAAATTTAGCTATATACCTTTAAAAATGCTTCCCCTAATTATAAACTCGTTCTTATGGGTATGAATTGTGCATGTTAGGTATACACAGAGGAAGCATAATGTGCTACACTCATTAAAAGAACCAGAAAATATGCTCTTTAACAAAATAATTCAATGTGTTTTCTTTGTGTTCAGCTTGAAGGTTACCTAGCAATAATTTTAACTACAGGAAATTATAAGTAAGATCATTTTTTGTGGGTTTTTTTTTGGTCGTTTGTTGGGGTTTTTTTTTGATAAAACAAAATATAATCCAAGATATATATCTTTTACTGCAAGAAATATGCCAAAAAATATAGTAATATTGCACAAATTACAAACAACTAAAAATAGGTTAATAGTAAAATATAATGCAGTGAGTTTCTGCTTTTCATAAGTATGGTGTAACAGAAAAAGGTTTTCACTATGAATGTTTTTTTTAAAGCACTAAAAATAGAAAAAGTTCGAAAAACAATTTAAATGTAGTAAAATGGAACAGATATCTGCAGCCTCAACAGTAAAATAGTCCCTTTGCTAGTGTCTGTGTCACTGTAACACACTGGTTGTTAATGTTATTTCGTACTGAGAAGGATATTTTACAATGTTCAATTTCTATATTGTGGCTGTTAACGTGTTCTATGATTTATGATTCATTTTGTTTCTCAGATCAAGAGTTCTGTGTCAGAAATATTTTGCCAACGTTGTTTTCAGCTTTTAAATTCCATTTCAATGCTAATGTATTTTTAAAGAGTGAAGTTAAAACCCAGAAATAGCATGTATTTCTTGAAAACTATACAGCCTTGTATAGTTTTCATACACAGCCTCACATTCATCATCATCTCCCTGCTGCTTTATAACCACTAATGTTATTATTCCTTTATTATTATTATTTTTTGCTAGGTAGAAATATTAATGAGATATTGTTTCCCTGCTTTTGTAAGAGTGTCTCTCATGTTGCTTGTTCAGTGGATAAAAACTCACAAGTCAATAAGGAAACGAGACCATCACTGAAACACCACACTCTGGCTTTCAGCTCAGTAAACTCACAAAACAAGCTTCACGTTTCCCCCTTTGTTCTCTGGTTTTGCTTTAAGCTGCGCTGAATTTCAGGAGCAAAAAATTCTCCCCATCCATCCTGCACTTTCCCCCTCAAAGGATCCAATTCATTAGGACTGAGGCAGATCACAAAAAACACCCCACAAACAAAAAAGCGGGCAAACTGATCACAGACCAGCGAAAAGATGTCCTGAGACATCCCATTTCCTGAGCTTTTCCCCCTCTCTTCGGTGCACAACTTACTTGTAATTATGTCTGGGGCCATTCCTTCCTATTTCACGGGATAAACCAGAATATTCTGCTCGGCAGTTTTGTCTCTAGCCCTTTAAACACTAGAGACCTTATAAGCAAACAACCTTTTTTTTTCCCCTGCCTGTTATGAAATTTTAATGATCTTCCAAGGGGCTCAAAATCAAACGAACTTTCTTCCCTCCCCCTGCCCCAACAACTTGGCTTCCTTATACCTTTTGTTTCAGAACTATGCCCAAACTAAATATACGAAGCCAGGAGGGAATTCTAGCTTTAAAATAGGGGTTAAAGTGCCCCTTGTTCTCCCACTTCTCTTCCCGTTCCTGGTAAAATGCAGGATTATGCTTGGGGAGCATTGGAAAAAGCAGGTTGGGGAGTGGAAACTGAAGCAGAGATGAGGTCTCTGGACACGGAGTCCTCAAAAGGGGTTTCATGGAGGGGATGAGAGTGCCAGCCAAAGCAGCTTTGTGATGGATGTGTTTATCCTTAAAACTAAGCTCCCATTCAAGGCCGCAATAGCCGTGCTCGGGCAGGCGGATGGCAGTGCTGCGCGAAGACGAGGGGTATGTTAAGGCACCTTGTTTAAGCACTCCCTGATGTGTTAGTGCCATAGTTTCTACTAAAGGTGATATGTAGACCTTAAGGATGACCATGAGGGATCCCAAAAGGGTTTTATTTTGCTGGGAGAGGAGGCAACCTCTCCCTGCAGCTTTCCCCACCCCTGGGCACGGCAGGGCTCAAGGGATCGCAATGTACCACCAGAGAAGCTCTGAGGTGATGATAAATGTCACAATATACGTCAAATGCCTGGTCAGTCTGTGCTGCTGGAATGTATTTTCTCAGCTTGTTTCTTGCCTGAAGATCATGGGTAGTGCCCTGAACTCTGCCAAAGATATCTTTACAGTTCTTGCTGATCTCCTTCACCTCAACACCTTCAATTTAATAGTATTTGGTAATGACTCCTCTAAAACATCTCCTGCTCTCCCAGTCCTGCATTGTTCCAATTTAGATGCAGATTACAGCCTAGATAAGCATTCCTTCATTTATTCCAAGTGCTTTTAGCCAGAGGAGCTGTTTGGAGAGCTGGCTAGGAATCCTTAAAATGCTGTTTTGTATCCCTAAGTTACAGCAGAGCAGTCATTACATGTGGACCAACTTGCTTCACTTCAGAATTTGATATCTGAAGAGCACCAGCCCAAAATGTGACCTGACAGGAGGCTGGTAGGAGATAAGAGTTACTGCAACAACATGTGAAGCCCCATCTGCTTCCAAAAAGCAGGTTTTGGAGAAGGGTGATGGGCAATATTTGGTGTGAATAATAGAAATGTGGGAAGTGTGGTAGGAATTTCACAACCTTACAGAGTGTTGTGTTGTCTCAAGGTGAGGAGATCTGATTTAGCTGTGATTGGTTGCAGAGGAGGAATCACAGAATGGTTTGGGTTGGAAGTGATCTTAAAGATGATCTAGATCCAGCCCTCTGCACGGGCAGGTACACCTCCCACTACACCAGGTTACTCCAAGCCCCCCCCAATCTGGCCTTGAATACTTCCACAGATAGGGTAGCCACAGCTTCCCTGGGCAAGCTGGGCCAGTGTCTCACCACCTTCATAATGAAGAATTTCTTCCTAATGTCTAACATAATGTCAGGCCTTCTCTTTTCCAGGCTGAACAATCCCAACTTTCTCAGCCTATTTTTGTAGAAGAGGTGCTCCAGCCCTTTGATCATACTCATCCCTTTGATCATACTCATGGTCTCCTCTGGACTAGATCCAAGAGCGCCATGTCAAAGAAAAGATTTTTGATGGTTGTTCCATCCCCATTTAATTGTCCTCATTAGACCATCAGTGTATGGATGGGCAAGAAGACAGGAAAAAGAAGTAAGAAAGGTTAAACATCTGGGGTAACAAGGAGAGGAAGAATTGGAGGCAGTGTGGTAGGTCGTGGGTTGGAAACTGGGGATTTTAGGGGTATTCCCTGAAGCATCCCTCTTTAGGACAGCTCAGGGAGAGCAAGTGCCACGTCTCCATATAGAGGGGAAGGGGCTGCACTGCCAAATTGCCCCCAGCCCTCCTCATTTAGCATCCAACCCACTGCCAGGGGCCAGTGCACAGCTGAGCACCGCTGAAGGCTGGCCTGGGAACGGGCTCCGGGTTAGGATTCGCACACATCAGTAACTCACTCCCATGGCCCTGGGCAGCATTGTTCTCTAAAAGCAGACATGTTTCCTTCCAAGAAGCAGACATGGAAAGAAAAACACACACAAAAACAAATCATCTCGTCCTTCCTTCTCCGGATGGCGAGCAGCCTGCTCCTGCTTGTCACTGAGGCTTGAGATGGATGCAATCCCAGTCTGACAGAGGAGATGTGGGGGATGAACAAAGAGTCCCACGTCCCTTTTCCCTGGAAAATCCACCCCTGAGGATAGCTGATGCTACCAAGCATTCTGCTGAGCTTCTCCTATGCTCATCTCCCTGTTACCAGCCCATCCAAGCACACCTCAGAGGCAGGCATGGGCCACTTGGGTGTTTTCCATGTGTCAAACTTTGTTTCTTCACTGTTGGGAAGGATCTGAATAATCTCACAGATCTGTCAGGCATCTCTAATATTCATCCAGTACAGTTCCCTGCCTCTCTGTAAAGTCTGACGGTTTCCTAGTGTCTTTCAAGGTTTTGGGGCTGCAAGGCTGTGGCTGGTATGAAATCACTGCAGAAAGAAGCAAAAAGAGCCATGGGCTATTGAATCTCTCCTCCTGGGCTGCACCCAGTCCTCAGACCCTGAAGAAGTTGAGGAACTGGGTAAAGCTCTGAAGATAAAAGGTCCTGGGTGCTTTGAAGGGGATAAACCCATCCTTTGCAGTAGGATCTCTACCACTTGTTGCTCCAGCTCCATTATCTGTCCCTCATCAGTTATTTTTTTAAGCTTAATCAGTAAATCATAACAGGCTGAAAACATGGTTGGGCATCTGTCCTGCTGCGGGGGCTTTTGGCTGCTTTGAGATCATTAAACAGGCCTGGCTCTACACAACCTGACAAATACGAGGTGAACTTTAGCCCCGGGTCTGCCACCTTCACACAACAAGGGCACATATTCCACAGCTGGGGAGCTGTTATTCGACTCAGACTGTACCACAGGTCAGAATTTATGACTTTGTTATTATTATGTTTGTGAGTTTTACAGCCGCGTGGGTCCCGCGGGAACCCGCAGCACTTTCGCTTGGCCGTGTCAGTCAGACATTCATAACGCTCCGAAGAGGAAGCATTGAAAATGCTGGGAACATCCTGTCTAACACTGTCTCTCATCTCTCTGACCCTCAGGTAAGAGCCAGACTTTGTTTGTACCCAGCATCGGAGGAAGCTGATAAAGGGCATCAGAGGAATATGGAGGGGGAGCGATGGCAATGAACACTCAGCAGCGTTACTGCCAGACACCTCTGCTGCCCTGTTTGTTCCCTCTAATGACACATGTCCCAAATTTCCTGATCATAACAGTCATCATGTTGCTTTTGGTGTTTTATTGCCCTCTGATGTTGAGCCAGGAGCTTCACAATGGGAGTTAACCTGATGTTAATGAGCTTAAACACTCCAGTTCATCTGCTGACTCCTCAGAGTGCTAATGGCTCTAGGGGGGCACAGAGGCAGGGGGTTTACTTGTGCACACTGTGCAAACACACCACACGCTGCCCAGATGTCACTGAGAGCCACTGACAGCAACAATGGTTAAGTCAGAAGGCTTGTGTTTTGTCTCATGGATGTTCATGGTTTCTCAGGGATGGTTATCACTAGTGGGGTAACGTAGCTGAGGTGGGAACCTTTGTCCGGCACATGTGATGGATGGACACTGCCAGGCTCCTTTGTGGGGGCTGTGTAGTGAGCAAATTTGCTGTTGCAATGAAGGTTGCAGGGCCACTGACATGGAGGCATCGCCTACTGGTGCCCGAGATGACGATCCTACTAAGAAGGACCAAGCCATCCAGTGTGGTTAGCTGCCAAGAAATACTCTTGTTTGACTGACCCCCTTGGAACAGCATGGTCCTTTCCCACCAGCCTCCCCCAGCCCTTAAGGAATCTTTGCTTTTCAGAAAAGTCACAAGATTCCTAAGAACAAATGCCCTAAACCCCAAGAAACATCAGAATCTCCTACCATCCACAGCAAAGGGCTGATCAAAGCTGTGTCATCACCTCCCTTGCTAGGGACATCCAAGCCAGGGACCAGGGTATCTCATGGAGTTGTTGTAAGTGAGGTCTGAAATCTTTGCCTGAGCCACTGACCTCTGAAGCCATAGAACATCAAGGTCAAACTATCCTGACAATTTCTCCCCTTTTTCCACCTTCCCTGCTCAGACCTCCAGAAGCCACCTCTCTTAACAGGCATCATGGTAAAGGCAGCAATAGCATTGTTTTATAAGACTTGGGGGGTTTGACATTCCTTACATTTGGAGACAGCAGTATTCAAGCAATGTCATTCTTTCATTGCCTGTCCATGTGAGATGAGCCAGGGTGTGCAGATATTTGTGATTACCATTAGGACCCACAAATCTCTGATTTGAGAACACACTGTATAGAGAACACAAGCAAACATTGCAATTGCACATAAAAATCAGAGATAATATATAATAATGAATGTTTAATTCCTGAGTATCCAGTGATATAGTTATTCTGTAGCATAGGATGAACTTTCCAAAAATTCTTTTTTTCCTCCTGTTTGAAGAAATTATTCCCTTCTCCACCTGTCCACAGAATATATCATCCTAATTCAGCATACCTCAGCTCCTGCTGGGCACAGGGAATGGGATACCCACAGGCAAAGGCCAGAGCAGGAGTCCTTTAACCTAATAAGGCAGACAATGCTACAAAGGCATCTACAGTTCCCCTGATTTTCCTCTGGGGAGGCAGGTGCTTTCTATCCCTGAGAAGCACAGACATCTGACATGGCTATGACTTTGTGTCATGCCTTTCCTTTGCTGCTGTGTGTTCCTCCACGATGGCAATGCTGGCTCCCACCAGCCCAAGATGCTGAGATCTTCAGCAGAAATTACCCAGAGGACCTGCAGTGGTTGGGTCAGTGCAACCACCTCCCAGCTCCTGTCTGCAATTCCCTGTCTCAGCTGCTTGTGCAGAGGAGGAACCTAAAAGCAATATCTTGATGATCATCTGCGAGCACCAAAAATTATGCATAGTCACAGGAAGCAGGGACTGATCCGCCTGCCTCACATCACCACCTGCAGGTCCCCAGCAGCACCTGGGATCATGAGAGGAAGAGGAGCACCCCAGGAGGGAATGCTGCTGCTGCTGCTGCCACAATTGCAATGGGAAGAATTTGCCGAGGACTTGGGGCAGTGGCAGAGGGAGAACTGAAGAGACTTGGCGTCCCCAGAGTCTACAGGGTCTCCCACATGTGCTGGCAATTCACACTCTGGCTTTTATGAGGTGAGAGGATCTGCTGGAAGGTATTTCCCCAGCTTGTGGTAGAGGCTCATGTGAAGCCCTCCTGGTGAGGCCAGGCTCTGCAGCCCCCAGTGCAAGGGTCAGTGAGTAGCACAGCTCCCCAGGTCTGGACATCTCAGCCTGCAGAACAGGCACAGGGAAAGTTCAGCACTGCTTTTGTAGGAAGTGTAACATCTGCTTTACAAAATAAAGTAAAATAAAAAGAGCCCTCTGCTCCAGTGCATAAATGATTCTCTGCACTAGGAGAATTTCTCTCTTTCAGGAGCTGCTCAATAAGGGAGCCAAGAATTTGAAAAGGAATTAAAAAAAAACAACACATAGAAGCAAGATGTAGATGAACTTCAGCAGTAGCTGAACAAATGTAATCTGCTTTTCTGACACTCAGCAGAAAGGAAGGCAGAAAAGAGCAGGAAGAAAGGAGGATCTGGTTTCCCGTGTTTCATTTAATGAGCCCAATATCACACGTGTCTTTTACAAGAAAATGCTCTGTAGGCACTTGCCTGCCTGCATATGGATTTGTGCATCTGTGTGATACGCTGAAAGACTCCAGGGCAGAGCCTCACTGTTGAAGCACAGCTCCCTGCTCGGGCATGGAAATTAATCCTTGTGGGTGCTTGGATTTGCACTTCACATTCTCAGCAAAAAGTTACATGTTTCTGTGCTGTGTGAGAGGGAGAACAGGCAGTGTGTTGCCTGGCAGTTTGGGGTGACCTGGTGTTATTTTGGTCCTGGCACCCCCCAGACCCACTCACATTTTTTTATCCCTCAATACATCCTGCGCAAATTCCTTCTGGTCTGAGAGTTTCCATTCTTGATCTCTGTCCAAAGGTGAGTGTTCGCTGTTGAAAGTTTGTTCTAAATTGATTTAACTATTTTTAAAAGTTACTCACTGCTGAATAAATATACCTTTCCCCCTGCAAATGTATTTCCCTGATTTTCTCCTCCAAAGGGACCAGCAGGGATATTGCAAAACATTTTAGAAAGAATAGTCTGGTTGATACCAAGGGAGCTAAATGAAAGAGAAACAAAGAAAGCAAACAGGATATTTATGGCAACTCTAGAGAGCTCTCTGTGTGTAGCCATTAAAAATAGCCCTCAAATGAACAATATTGGCTTTCTGCTCTACCCTCAAATACAGAGGACAACCTTTGAAAGACTCAGATGTACATCCAAGATTTGTGTGGGTAACTCTGGAGTGGCAGGTGAAAAGAAATAATTCTGAGCACGTTCCTGATCCACGTAAAAAGCAGTTTGACTTGTGCACGCCCTGGATAACACACACTGGTTTGTTTTTATACATAGCTTAACCATTTACAATACATTTCCTTGGAGAAAGTTTGCTGATCTGCAGAGGAAAGCAAAACATAGCAAAATGAGGAAGCTCCCGTGACTTTTCCTGCCTCAGCTTTTGAGTTGCTATCCTTCCTTTTGAAAAAGTGAGTAAATGAAATAGTCCCACAGGACTAAAATACTGTAATTTAAATTTTCTAAATAAATCCAAGAGAAAATCATACAAAATTTATGTAGTTTGCAAGTGCCTCTTGAAAAAAAAAAATAAAAAAATCACGATTTTCCAGTTTAGGCATCACTAATTTACAGTGAATACAGGATCTTGCTGCACTGGCACTTTTTATCTCTACCAAACATCTCCAAAACAGTCCTACACGTTCATTTTTCTGCCAAAAAATAAACTGCTGTTTCCCTTTTTGTGCCAGCAAGGATCTGTCACTGATACAACTTAAGGTCTTCCACCTCTGGTCAGAAAGATGCTGGAGAAAACTATTTCTTGAGATACATTTTCCTTAGACAGCTTTGCCCTTTCTGCTCTTTTCTCCAGCAAGCAGATCAAATACTGCTTTAGAAAGCTGGTTTGAACAAGTCATCCAGTGTTCCAGCATTCATTCTGTTTTTCCAGATGAATTTAAACTTCTTTTTTAAACATAAATGGCTTCATTAAACATCAATTTGTGGACTTGTTAAGATGTAGGTGGTCTGATGCCTTCAGTACGACTGTACATTTGTTCCACTCCACCACTCTGAAAAATGTTTCAGTGGGATACGACGTAAGGGATTACCATCCCACTTCTTCTTTTTTTTTCCTCTCTGTTTTCAAAAACAGCTGTGTCACAGATAGCTCTCCCCTCCCTTTGCTCCTCTGACCTTCTCTTCTGCAATCCTCCTGGATTCCCTCCAGGGAGGGCAAATATTCCCTCCACCTTCCCCCAGGATTGTATGTTCCTTTAACCTTGGAACAATCTTAGCCACTAAAAATAGACTCCCCACTCCAAACTTCGCCGACTCTTCTCGTGCCACAACTGCATTTTGACAGTCTGTTCTCTTCGCTGGATCACGTGCACTGTCCCTGCTGCAATGCCAAAAAGCACGTATCACCAAAATTTGAACAGGAATTCTAATGATCAGACATTTCTGAAAAAAAACCAAACAACAAAACCCACTGCAACAACCAAACAACACAGAACGGCACATGGAGAAGATTTTTCATATAAAGAGCAACAGAGGAAAAAAAAAAATCACAGAATTACAGACTCATAGAAACTAGAAATGGAAAATTGATTTGGTCACCCAGGCTATTTCTTTGCCAATTCAGGATAATCCACTATGGCACTGGCTGGTTTAAAAGCCCTAAATGAGAGACCTCTCCCCAGTATCTGAGATGACTTCACAACACAAGATAACCCCCAGTATTTCTGACATTCTGACTGAATTCTTCCTTTTAGAACAGCATCCTGTCCCTTCACATCATGGACCTCATCATCACCAGTTTTTCCATCCCATCTTCATGAAAAGACTTGAAATATTAAGACTTTCTCCATAGAAAATGTAGGGGTTTTAAATTAATATTTGTAGGGTAATATCTCTGCCTGATGTTTGATCAAAAATGAAGTAATCAGGGTAGGTTAGTTTTCAGCTTTTTAATTTTCCTTGGCTTTTGACTGTTCTTTACCCTAGTGACTCCTTCAAATATCACAAAATCAGTCAGCCCTTTCCTGGTAATGAAGGACAGAGGGTGGTGTGGTATGAACTGATCACAGAAGAGCAGTTACCTCCTAATATCCTCCCCTGTATGCATCTCAATAGTTTTCCCAATATTAATTTACTCATGCAAACACTGATTTGCTGTTTGTCAGTGATATCTCAGATTTTTGTCAGTGTTATTCTTTTTCAGGTTTGTTGTTTTTTTTTTCCCTTTCATTGATTATTTGTCCTTCTGACTACTAAAGGATTTGCTGGGGTTTTTTTTTCTGCTGTTGTTTATTTTTGTGAGCTTTATTTGCCATTTTCTGGCCACTTTTCTAATCCCTAGAGGATTAGTACTTCCAGAGGTAGCTCCCAATTATGCAGTGGCACTCCTGAACTTCCTTGTCTCCTCATCCCCTGTTCACTCTCTGCTCTGCTTCAATGCTGGTGTTCTGCAGAGGCCCAGTCCTGGTCCCCATCACACACTTTCAGTCTTCTCCATCCAAGGATCTGGCAAAGGGTCTCTGTGAGGACTGTTCTTAAGTCTGTGCATGTGAAAGTCCCATTTCGTCGTGCTGCCATCCCATGGACCACCTGTGAGCATGAGCTTTTGCAGGATTCACAAGTGATCATTCAACCAAAACACACAGGAACAAAGATATCCATTATCTGTCTCAGAAGAAACATATTTAATTGTTGCATTGCCAGAAGGCATCTACAAGGAGTACATATACATAGAGATAGCCACAGAGAAAATGATACTGATGCAGGGATGACCTCCAGGTCTGAGGCATTGACAGAAAGTGAAATAGAGTTTTCAAGATGTTCCCTTTGGCATCAATATTATTGTACCCTATGTCATCCCATAGCTGCTGGAAATCAGTTACTCTGACCACATCAATTGCTTGCATTTTGGAGAGAGAAGATGCTTGTGCTATTCAAGAGCTCTACAGTGAAAAAGGGGGTGAAGAAAAGCAAACAGAAAAACTTAATGTAGTGGAGAGGTCTGACAGGTTGGTGGTCTGGTGTGGTTTAATGTTCTCTCTCTGGGCTTCTTTGCTGCTGAGAGAAAATCCTCAGGGCAAATAGCCCACAGCTCCAAGCAAAGCCATTGGTATCAGCATCCTGGCTGATATATCACTTCCATTTAACAACTGTCCTCACAATCCCTGCTTGTTCCTGATCAATACTTCACTGCAAATAAAAGTGTAGAGAAGAAATGGAAAAGATTTATTCACTCTGCTGATATGTTAAAAGCATTCTGTCAAAGAATTTGAAAAATGCTTCTCATATTTAGTGTTCAGAGACAGAAAATCCCTTTTGAGAAAGGAAAGGTATGTAAAATACATCAGTACCTCAGTGTGGAAATCCAGACCTGGCTCACTATATGCTTTACTGATGAATAGGTATTATTGAAAATTGCATGTGGTTCTTAGCAGGGAGAGCAGCTCCACGTAAGAATGAGAAAGCAATTGTCAGCACTCAAGGAGAAACACTGGTCACATCTTTAAGGGAGCTGAGAGAATGGGAGGCTTTAAGATGGTAAAACACAAGATTAATGGAATTGGGAGAAGCTGCTGACAGAACTTCTTGAGGGGAATGAAACTGGAAAGTGATACTTGTTGGGACGTGGCCCTTGGAAATTTGCAGCAGCCTAAAGCTGTACACAGATCCACTCACTGTAATAAAAGTATGGTCTGAAAAGGAACGAGGATTTGAACCGCATGTCAGAAAGTCACTGCTGGAGTGGGATTCCAAAAAGCACGTTGCAAGGCAGCAAATGAATCACAGACCACAGGGTACAGAACACCCAGTAAATGAATCCAACATGATGCGCTGCTCTCCAGGGCCATCATCACCTTCAGCATTGTCATCAGAAAGCAATAACCAGCTTCCATGGGCCACCTTCTTCCAAAGCAGTTCTCAAAGGTTAGGCCAGCACACAGAGCAATTACAGATGCTTATGGAGGATTGAACTACACCTCTGGCCAAATCACTTTCCAGTTTGTGCTTTTGGGATTTATTGGACCAGCATAAAAGAAGAGGGGCAGCCTGCAGCCCAGATCAGACTAATGTGCTGCTACTGGGGTGGGGAAAGAAACAGGAAAAAAAGTCAAATAATATACTGGGTTCACATGCAGATGCTATTCTGGTAGTTTCTTAGCAATGTTTGGAGCATGAAGGAAAGAAGAATGGCAACACTAAAACATGAAGTAAGTTCATGGCCAGGAGTTTTTAAGGCAGATCTTTTTTCTTCTGTGCCTGGCAAGGAGGCAGGGAGTTTTATTGGAAGCAGACATAGTTTCCATGCCTTTGTCAACTCCAAATTAGACCGTTCTTCTGGAGAACACCTTTAATCAACTGGAAGCTGGTCAACCCACTTCATGGGTTGGGTTTGTCACTGGAACAATATAGTAACATCAGAGGCACTCCAGTTGGAGTTCTGACATTTAAAGCTCTAGATGCCTTAAGCAATTGACTTTTTTTACCTTTTTTTTTTTTTTTTTTTTCCTTTTTAAATACAATTTTTGAATAAAGGGCAATAAGTAAGGCTTTCTCTGTAAAGAACCTTCAGCTTTGGAAGTAAGTGTCCCTGCTCTGGATGGAAACATCCTCAGATATTGACAAGATATTGGAGTGAACAGGTACAATGCTCAAAGCCATTTGGTGAAAGAGTGCTCAAGATCCTAGAGTTCTCAAGGAAAGCAGACTCCTCCAAGAGTAGATCCCTGTCCTGGGACACTGATGCAATACCTACTCACAGCTAAGAAGCTATTTTCTAACAGAAAGGACAGAATTCACTACTAATCATAGGAGGTCTTCCCTGTGAGGTCTTCCAAATCCCTTGTGGCCATGTTGAACCTACCCAGACTGTGAAAGCCAAAACACTTCAGGCAAAGCAAGTACAGCAGTAGGAAAATCAGCTGGAAACATGTTTTCTAAAATGTTCACAACATAAAGGGAATAAAGTTTGGTCATTACTTCCACAGCACTAGCCTGGAATTATCAGGGATTAAAGCTAGATGCAACATGAAAAGCATCTTATTGTATTTGGAATATTTTCATCCTCTTTGGGGAATTGAGGAGGATGATTATAGAGCACACAGAAAAGACAGAAGTGTAAGATCTTCTTACACCGACCTGTGTGGTTTCCTAAACAAAATCGCATTGGAACGGTTCACACTGAATGGCATTTTCTGCCTCCGTGTTGATGTCAAACCCACAAGTATGTCTTTCCTCTCTATTGCATTATAATCCAGAATTTAGGAATACCCAGCCAGCTGGATCATTTCTTGGGCAGACTATTGCACTAAGTCCTTCAGAAAACAGATGTCAGGTCAGGCATTGGAAAGGCTAGTGAAGACCACCTCACCACCACAGCTAGAAGAAGAGGTTGTTGAGAACAAAACTGAACAAATCAAAGAGGTGTTTTTTTGTGGGTTTTAGTTTCGTTTTGTTGTTGTTGTTTTGTTGTGGGGTTTTTTTGTTTGGATTGAAACATAGTGATAAATTAGGGGGTGCAAAAGGCAGGGGCTGAAGAAGCAGGTGAAGATTTGGACATGTGGCTCTGAATCTAGGAAAAGATATTACATTTAGTCTCTAACTCTCAGTGTACACCGACAAGAAAAGGTGAAATTTGCTAAGGGAGAAGCATCTGTAGCCTTTGAAGAAGAGAGATGCATTTTCTAAAAGGAGCTCAAGCTTGATTTTTGTGAGATAAATAACAGGTGAAGGAGTAAATTTTCAAGTGACTCTTCAGTCTACCATCACAGCTCCTCATCACAAAGACAAAAGAACTTTGTATCAACCTTTCAAGATCTTTTCTGAGAGAAGGGTGGGCTAATTTCACGCAGTAAGTTGCTGAAGTGGGTTGTGAACCCTCTTCCATCTTCCTTCCCCAGTGGCAGTGGTTCCACACAAGGAAATGTTAATTACATGGTCACACTGTGTTTTTTCCATACAGCCTCCTGGTTCATTCAAAGCCTTGGATGGAAAGTACAGAAGGAATGAATCCAGGCTGTGCCTAGAAATTTACTCGTTTTTGCAAGTCTTGCCTCTTTTTTTCACAGTAGTTGGAAGGGGCATGAACTTGTAGCAATAGGATATTTAAAGGCTTTATAGAATGGGGCCAATTTAAGGTTGCTTGAGTATTCTGGATCCAAGCACTTCCTAATCTTCTCAAAGCTTGACTTTACAACTTCAACATTCCTTAAATGCTGATTTTAGATTTGCTGCAGAGTTAAGACAAGGCTGGCACTGTAGAAGATTGTAATTTGGTATTGTATAAAAAAATGACAAAGAAAAAGAACAATTATTTAGGATAATCTACAGGGATTATACTGAGCGATGGAAGGTAGGATTGACTGTCATAGTTTGCTGTTACCCTGAGACCTACAATGAAGCATTTATATAAACTAGATGCGATAAAGGACTTGAAAAACTTCAATGTTTTGAAAACTTCCTTGTATGAAGCAGTCCTACAATGATCCCATTAAATGGAAGGAAGAAGATGTGCCATATCTTCATTTTTTCCCTCAGATAAAGGAGTGTAGGTTATGCTTTGATCCCCATGCTCCTTCTGACATTTTCCCTTCATATCATGGGCACTGAAAGTTTTATCCCATTCAGAGTGTGAAAAGACATCAGGATCTGGCCCTGTATGATTTACAGGAGCAATTAATCAAAATCACCTCTACACCCTCAGTGAGCTGGGCTTGCACCAGCATTGCCTGCCAGATTCAGCCAAACAAGGATTTGATCTGAATATACTGCAGCAAAGCCCAACATTTGTGCATGATTACCCAAATTACAAAGCCATTTTGTAATATGCCCATAACGAATTAAATGAAAAAGTATGTACAATAATGAGGTCTTTATTTTCCAACTTTTCTTTTCTACAGCAAATGAATAAATTGAACGATTTGGGCACCAAAACCTCCAGTCCACCTTGCCCTAAACAAACCATGGAGTGATTGCAGAAATGAAGAGGTAATTAACTGGGAGTTAGCTCAACCAGCTGCTCTCTGTATTACTGGGGCAGACTAAGCCTTTGGCAACTGGATTTGGTAACACCCCTCAGTGATTTTCAGCATGTCTTTCCTCCGAGCCTTTAACGTAGCCAAAACCCCAGGAATCCACAGGTTTTTAAATGATCAGATCCACAATTTTGCCTGCCTGTCATGTTCATGCTGCAGACTTAGCATATCTCTTAGAATAAGGTTTACAGCCCGTCTTCTGGATTTGATTAGAAGAAAATCTGTACTTCATCTTAACTCCTCCACTTTTTCTGCCCGAGACCTGAGGAATGCAATATTGGCTTCTCCCTCAGCAACTCCCACGTTTGTAGCAAACATTATTGAGCTGGGCTTCTGTCTAGAGTGTACTATTTTAAAATGTTCTTATTCCCACCTGAACACAAGGCCATCTGTAGCATTAAAATTTGCATTAATTCATATATATATATAACTATTAATGATATATAGACTTCAGATCTGGCCTTAAGCTTGGGAACCCATCATGCTCAAAACTGCTGCATTTATCAAATTAATTTTACACACTAAATAAAGAAGTACTGATGACAAATTCCCTCCCTCCACACAGAATATAAAATATAGGTGATTAAGGAAAAAAGGTTTATTCACTTAAATTTATTTCTAGAGATTACCCAAGAGCTTTCCAATTTGTTTAGACATGTGATACAACAGAATACATTAACTTTTTTTTTTTTTTTTTTTTTTTTCCCCTGGCACACACATATAACATAAAAAACCCCAGAAAAGAAATTGATTTGGATTGAAAATCAATAGCCTATGACAAGTTAGTCTCTCTCTTGATTTTTTATATTTACTGTAACACTTGCAGCCCGTTTAGCAATGACCATCAATATTCCAATAAATACCAGCATGGGGATTTCCACTAACATTAAACCACCTCTCAGCAATTCAAAGGAATGTTTTTATCAATTTCTGTGGCAATATATTGTCATGAAACTCATATAATCAGAGATTTAAGAAGTTGTATCATCCTCCATCCTAATATTTTACCTGTTACATGATTGATCTTAATTACACTTCTAGAATCAATCCCCATAACACCACTCCTGTAAATTACATCTTCTGTGCACAGAAACCACAAGTGAGAAAATTTCCCACACCAAAGCTGCAGACATGTTCCTTGGGAAGGATTTCTGTGCTGTCTGCTGATAATAGTCACTGGAAGTGAGCGGAAGGGGATGAGAGGTGATATTAGCAAAATGCAAACAGATAAGGAAAGAAAAATGGGATGTGTTTATCATTCCTGGCAGGGATTCGGCGTTCTGTGCTGTATGAAATGGTTCAGATTCCAGAAAAACTACTGCATAGGTGTAGATGCCTCTGAAAAAACAGCCTTGGCATCTTTGTTTTTCGTCTGCAGCGTATTTAAAATACCAACTATTTCTTGCTGCAGGTGAAATCTCCAATGGGGTCCTGACGTTGATCAAGGCTTTGGGAGCTCACACTCAATTGATAATTGCAAGACTATGAGTACTGCAAAAAGACCAGCACACATCTGCAACTGAGACTGAAAGTGGCTTTCATTCTATTATTCAGCTATTTTTATGAATCTAATTCATCTTGCTCAATGCTTAAGAATCCTACTCAGGGATCAGGAATTAACCACTAGAAACAGTGTAAAAACAAAGCAGACAAAGGTGATCCCCAAGGAGTTTTCTGAAACTATTAGCTTGAAAAGAAGGTGCAGATAAACCCATTTCTTCTTCCTCTAAACCTGAAATAAGCTTAAACTATTCTGTGTTTCAATAAAACTACTGCTACCTGAGATGTATCGACCAGCTTTTCCTCAGGAAGATTTAGAAGAATTAAAAAGAAGAAAATTGCTCTAGAAAATATCTAACTCTATTTATTTATGAATATCACATCAGGAATCAGGTTGACTTGCTGGTGAATGTTCAGGGTAGGCTCCACTTCCTAATGATGTCAATGACAAAACTGATTTAACTTCAATGCAGCCATGATTTCACTTCTGCACAAACTGATTTTTTTTGTATCAATTAGACAGGAAAGTATTTTGCATAAATCTCGGTTTGCTTTTGGTACAAATGACACATAACTCAGGACTTCATGTTTGTCTGCAAAAATGAAAGTGAAACTCAGCTGAGTCCACAGGGTTTCCTATGATTTTGTATCCAGGTCCAGTATTTGCAAGCTTAGGACAGTTAGCTGGAACTTCAAAAACCATTCTGATGAACCTTGGTTGACATTTCAGTTTCAAAAAAAAATCCCAGATCAGGGTAATTTTTACCTGGTTTCCAGTTTCATAGGTACAGCTGGTACAAATTTTTCAAATCAAACATATAATGAACATTTGGCTTCTCTCCAAACATTCAAATATTTTAAAATAAAAAAAATACCAATTTTCCATCTCACTACTTTCTTTGGAAAAATGAAAAAAAAAAATCTTCAGGATCAAATGGAAAAAAAAAAATAAGGACCTTTTCAACTGCCTACAAAATACATCTTTGGTTTACTCCAAGGCATTTTCTGGTTTTGTTTGGACAACCAGAGCAAGTGTTTTGGCTGGGTTACCTCAGGTTGTTGTGTGCTTTAAACTTCCTTCCCTTCACAGCTGAAATGCTTTGGGTCTGATTTTCCAATGGCAAGTCAAAAATGTTTGACTTCTGGTCATCATCTCCCAGGTTTTCTGGGGCACTAAAAAAATGATTTACCATCAAAGAAAAGAGGCTGAAAAAAAAGTTATCACACTTCTAAATGTCCCAGTATATCTTTAAACCCTGCCTTTCACCCTCTGCTTTTAAGGAAAGTTTTTCTATGTATCAGCCAGGAAAGTCACAGCATATCATCCTATGTAGCTTAGGCAAAGATTAGCTTCTATTTCTTGAAGAGTTCATTTTCGATTATGTAAGAGATGCTGTTGAAAATCCAAAAGGTGCAATAAATCCTCCAGCCCAACCCTGAGAGAAAATAAATTGAGTAACTGCAGACAATGGAGTGAAAGGTCATTGCACAGCTCCCCGACTCGAGCCCCGCAGTGGCTGCACATTGTCAGGAACAACCTCTCCTCCCATGAAACTATTCCTCCTCCTATTGCAATCTGCACGTTTTACAACCAAGTGCCTGGACCCCCCAACATGGGACTCAATCTGTCCTTCATTGTCCAGTTGGAATATTTTTCAATTAATGAGTACTTTGGAGATGGTTGACACCTCGGCAAGCATGTTCTCTCAAGCTGCTTTTAGGCAGAGACACATAGCTTAAGCTTTTCAACAGCTGCTTTATCTCTGCTTCTCACCCCTACCCCCACCCCAATTTAAGTTTAAGATGAGCCTCCGCCCCTGAAGCCCACGATATCTCACTCCAAAGTCCTGTCAGAGCCACAACCAGGGCCATAAATTTCCCAGCTGGGTCACAGTACTCCCTATTCATTTACTGAAACGTTATAAATGTGTCCAGGCTCTGAGTGAAACCTAATCCCAACATTCCCTGCATGGCGATTCCTGCAACTGATGGCAGGGTCATCTGGAATCACCATTCCCTTATCTGATTGGAAACTCATCACCTGCATTTCAACACTGAGGGCTTGGTAATGCCTTGTAAAATCCAACCTCCTGCTATTTTGGGTCTGCTGCTTTGGCACAGAGCAGGCATCAACCAGTTGAAGTTACATAGGGTGGTTAGTCCTGCCTGGCCATGGAGCAGCAGAGCTGAGCTAGCCAAGAGTGATGCTCTCAAACACATCCAAGGATGGCTCATAAGGGGATGGAAAATGTCACTCCAACACAAAGAATGGCTGCAGTTCAAAGCTTGGCAAAGCCAGGGGTGTTGAGGAAGGCAGCAATGTGTAGCAGTTGTGGAACAGCATCATTTCACTGGGACAAATAATTGATGTTGTTTTAGTTCATATGGGACCCTCGCCATGTTGTATCTGAGCATCTTCTGGTAATGGTTATATGACATCACACAACATATGTCTTTCCCTTCTCTCATCCCGTCCTTGAGAGAAACTGAATCTGAAGTGCAGTGGGTGTCTTTGGTTTAGCAGGAGAAAGCCTCAGATATGGGTTTTCTTAAGGTTTTTACTTCCATTTGACCCAGGGAAAACAAAAAGCCATCAGAAATCACACCTTAGACTTCATAACCTGAGTACAAAGACCTGCAGGGCAGCCACATTTTTAACTGTTCGACTTAAACCCCCGGTTAAACACTTTAAATGCTTTGAGCACCACCCGAGGCCTCAATGCAGGTGCTCCAGGTAACAGCGGGTTGAGCTGCAGCCCTTCCATCTTTCCGTGCAACACTATCTGTGTTACTTCCACTCATAGATATGAAACAGCAAGTGCCTCCCAGCTATATGCTAAATAAACACAACCCAGGAAAAGCTCAAACCAAAAAGCTTCACTTCCAGCCAACATTCCTTCCCCTGTGCCAGCCATTCATTCCTGCAATATTTAGTGGATTGCAAAGAGATTTTGGATTTCCTGTCAGGTTTCTGTCCTTCAGGGAGTTAATTATGACTTGGGACTCAAGGAATGGTCTCTGCTGCAGTGCCATGCTTGTGCATGTGTTGTTGCTCTGATTTGTCATTGTGCCCTTGCTTCTCTAAAAGATCCTGTTTAAGTCTCTGAAGAAAAGCAGAAAATTTGCTGAGCTTGACTCATGGACAGGGAGACAGGAGGGGACAGCACGTTTGATAACTTGGTTTGGAGTGATGGACACTTCTTACACAGCTACAGGGAGAAAGGAGAAAAAAAAACACCAGAGTTTTTAGTGCCCTTTAGTGCCTCCACCTCGCTCCCATCACTTGATTAGATATTCTTGGCTGGTGACCCCCTGCCTGCAGAGCAGGGAGCAGACAGGAGCAGGCTTCAGCCACCACCATTCTCAGGGACACAGCTCAGCTCCTGGGTCTGCCCCAACCTCCCTGTCACAAGTCACTCAAACCATTCCTGCCCTGCAGGGAGTGCAAGTAGATGCACTTAAGCCTGTTTGCAATGAATTAGCATGGGTACTCCTGGCATTGACCACTGAGCTACTCGCCCAAGTATTTACCCAGCTTCTCAGGTGGGTTTTCCAGCCATGCTGAATTCCGTTCTACTCAGTGACTGCCGTGAATACACCCACTTAAGTCTCTCTCTGAGTAACTTCCTCAGCTGTAAAATAGGGACAGTGTATCTCTGCATTGCAGGGATGAAAGGAAAATAAATAGGCTAAAGCTTCTAAGCGGCTTAGGTATTAAGAAAATGAGATACATCTGTGGCTGAAATTTATAGATAGACCCTTTGGATATAAGCTGATTAGATTTATCCCCTAGTAAAGTATTGTAATTTCTGCAAGTTCAAGAATGTTACTTCTGTCCCAGTGAAGAAGCAATCCCTGCCAGTTCCTGGGCTTAGGCTGTGTCAGCTCCTGGGAAACATCTGAATGAAGCAGCTGATCTGGGGAACTTCACACACTTGTTTTCCACCCCTGCTCATGCCCATCCTCAGCCAGGGGGGCAATTTCCTCACTAATGGCTCACTATGGCTCTGCACCTTGCAGAGGCCTTTAAGCAATTGCAGCATACCCATCTCATTCCCCATTTATACTGGATTGGTGCTTTGTGGGGTATGATTGTGGCTTTTGAGATCTGATACAGATATATATTTATTATTATTATGATTATAAAAAAAAAAAAAAAAAAGAAAAGAAAAAAAGAAGAAAAAAGACAGAAATCTGTCTTTTGCTGTGTCAGTGAACCTAACCTGCCATTGCAGGGGCTGGAAAAAAATGTGGCATTGACCAGGGGTTGGCTGATAACACTGGGATAGGGTTATTCCAGCACATAGAGGGGACCTGAGGGTACCAGCCCTTCAGATAAAATCTACTGTTGATGCAATCCTTCTGCAAGTACCACTCTTCACCACAGAAAGGACCAGTTCCCAGAGTTAGGTTTTTCCTGGATTTACTGCACAATTAGCAAAAGTCATGCCCCAGACCAAAGGATTCCCCATCAGCCAGATGCTAGTGAACATTTTCACCTCCCTCTTTTGCTGGTGCTGGTCACCTCCCTCTGGCTCATCATGGCCTTGCACTGTGGTGACATCACTGAAGCCTTGCTCCAGTAACCGCCCTCCTCACCTTCTAATTGACATTAGGCTTCACATTTGAAAAATAAAAAATAAAATAAAAATCGCACAACACAATTGAGGAAGCCCTAACCTTTTTTCACCCCAGTGTGTCTTCACCTGTCTCTACACCTCCAAGATTTCTCTTCCACTTCTCAATATATGCAGAGACACCTTTAACATCTTCTCCAGCACAGTACCCCTTAGCAGCTGTGTCAGGATTATGGGTTGTTTCATTGTCTTGTGACAATTCAACGGGGTGGTCAACCTGTGGACCCCCTGCAGGAGGCATCAGCCCAGTACATCATGAATCTGTCTGCAGCTGGGGAGGTATTTTGTGCAAAACATGGCAGTTCAACTGACTCCTTTGGCTATCTCCAGAATGCTGCTGTTTCCTTACACATAATCATTTTTATTAGCGCTCAAACAGCACTTCCTAAAGCACTTCTGTCAACTAAAGGCTTTGACCTAGTTGAAAAGTTTATTGTGAATATTATTTTCAGACCATTAACAAAGGAGTCATCGTCTGTTTGGGGAAAGCAAGGTGTGATAAAGCAAGAAACTTGGCCACAGCCACTGAGACTCATTGTCAACACTGAGATTAAACTTCCCAAGTGGAAGATCACCTCTTTTTTCATGAGGTCATATAATATATAGAAATAAACTTTAGCTGGAAGTGGGTTTGTAAGCAGAGGCTGTGCCTTTTCTTAGGCAAGTTGAGTGTCCTTGGGTCATCACAAATGTCCTCTGGAGACTGAGACTTTGACAGCAGTAGTAGAAATTTTGAGAGGTCTGTGAGTAATCAACCTCAACTCCAAAAATAATATGGTTTATAGGATTAGTCCCTAAATTGCCATACCCTCAGACAAAAGCCAAAAGAATGCCGCCGCCTCAGCTGAAGTCTCAGGCTAGTTGATTAACATTATTTAGTCAAACATGAAATTATTAATTTTTTTTGCCCAGAAATTAGTTTGAAATTTCTTGCTTAAGACCCACAGCTCTGGCCTGTCTGATGTCTGCCTTTGCCATCTACATCAGCCTGATTAATGAGAATATTGTCTACTGCAAAAACCTTGTCTTGCTTTTGTCTTTCTCCCTTCACAGTGACAGCAAAGCATCAAACTTTGGCATATCAAGAAATGAGATCATAACCCAGCTCCTCTTCCACACTGTTTAAGAAGGTACAAGGAGGGTCTGCTGATCTTCAAGCGTACCTGAGACACCTAGGAGCTCTGGCTTCCTGCAAAAAAGCAGCAGAAATTGCCATTTTCCATGAAACTTTACAAGTAGAGAGGTTTTGCCAGTTCATTTTTTCACTTCTCTGCCCTGCATCTCACCCACAGCAAGGCCAGACACATCTTGGCCTGAGACTGGCCTTGGGAGCATCACAGGCAGCTCTGTCTCCGAGATACCTTTGGACACATTTAATTTGTTTGGAGGAGGGCAGGGAAAGCCTTTCCCTGGAGAGGCCCAAAGGACTCTCTTGGGTGTCCTCAGCACCAAAAGCTTCACTGAACTCCCACAGAGTTGAGCACACAGTAATGAAGGAATTTTTAGCAAAGTTACACATAAAATTGGAGCAGGTGCTCTCAATAAAGAAAATTCTTAACCCTGCTCATATTTATTTCAGTTCCTCTCTGTCTGGGCGTAAAGCCACCATGTCAGTTTCAAGCTTTCCTGGCTTGCTGGAAAGGATGAAGGATAACTTCTTTCTTTTTTTTTTTTTTTTTCCCCCCAGAAGAAAATGTGGAAAGAGATTTTAACATCAGCCCTGGAAGAAGTTCTGAAATGAACTGCTAGCCACCTAATTAAACAAATGCTTCCAACATTTCTTTAGCTCCTCTCTCTCCGAGTGCACAGAAGACCAATTTTATCCCTTCAGAGGGTGGCATGAAGAAGGGGACTCAATCAGCCTGATCCTGGTTGTCTCCCAGATATGGATTTGTTTCAGAGCTGAACACCACCTGCAGAAATCACCCCTGGATCCAGACTCCCACTGTAGGATCCAGACACAGCATGTTTGAGCATACCCATAAGTGGAGTTAGAGCCACTAGTGATGGAGAGAGCTTTTACATTTGGGTTATATTGTGAAATGCCTATTAAATTCGACCAATTATTTTTCCTGTTTAAGCATGTGAGGTGCCCAGAATCATGCATCAAGGAATAAAAGCAGTTTCTTGTCCTCTACCTTTTCACAAAAAAGAAATTTTGCAGTGAAGAATTCCCAACCAAGCCCCACAAAGCGCCAGCACAGAGGGTACAAATCAGTGGAGCCACATTCACATTTTCATAATTCATGTGAGCTGCCATATCTGCTAAACTGCTTTGGGCCACTGGACGAGTGTGGGGTGAAAAAGGAAGGGAAAAATAAAATATTTTTTTTATTAAAAAAAAAAGGGGGTTGGGGGGGGCTGCCAGGGGAGAGAGAGACAAACAGGCCATTCATAAAGGCATCACTGCAGCACTTTATGGCATTTCACGCTCACGGAGAGGAATCACTGAGAACACTGGGAGGAGGCTCCGTGTTCCCCACAGCACAGCACCGGGTATTGAACTCTCCTGGTGGTTAAAAATAGATGCCTGCCCCCAGCCCATGAACAGGCTCTTAAGGTGGACCCTGCCGAGAGATGTGCTGGGTGGGTATCAAAGATAAGCTTTACTTTTCCCGCTTTGCTGAAGTGCCCAGGGCACGTCTGGAGACAAATCATCCTGCTATTTTTGGCATTTCTAACTCATATAAATACATATATACATATAGGACAAAAATAAAATTACTTATATTGATTTGAAACACTGTGTATGAACACTGAACTTTCCTAGTGTAGCTTTTCTTAGTTTCCACAGGTTGAGTAACTTGAAGGAAAATATTTCTTGCTTGAAGTTATTTGAAAGATTTCACAGGAATCTTTTTTTTTCTCCCCCAAATGGATGGGCAAGTTACCAAAGCAATATTATCAACTGGGAAAGAGATTAATATCATTTTAGTCAAATCATTTAGTAAAAGGCACCTTGTAAAATCTGCCAAAAGAATTGTCCTATGAATTTATGCAGCAGATTCCAACCCCCAGTGAATGTGACGACAACTAAAATCCTGCGATGCTTTTTCTGTCAATGAAGCAGATTTTTTTAAACAATTGCTTAAATGCTACTGAAAAAATCAGAAGTTGCTTATCTGCATAAATGAAACCTACAAGTTGCAGAACTAGCTTTCTAATTTTAAAAACCCACAAAACAGTTCAGGAATTTAATAGAAGAATGAGGTACTTATTCCAGAAAAGAGATGACAACCTGACACAGGTTAAAGCAGAATAAAGAGCACAGCCTGCATCTCTCAGCTCCTTCTGTTATTTATCTCACTGCATTATTCAGCCTTACAGAAAAGTGGGTTTTTTTCAGAATCAGTATGTGAATTAAATCTAAAAATTCCTCACTTATTAGAAAGATAGAGGGAACACTAAGTAAAGATATAGAAGTTCGGATAAGAATTAGCCAAGTCTAGAATTGTGAAGAAAACATTACTCACAGGAGCCAGGAGAAATTCAGATAGTGAATATGGAAGATTTTAGATCAAAATATCCCAACCCAGCACTGTACTGTTACAATGTATAATTTATTAAATTGCTTTATTTCATCAGAATGATGAACTACTAGCTACAAAATCTATTTTATCTTTTCCTTTTATTTACAGGGTTTTTTTCCCCAAAATTCTACACCTATAACACCACTTCATTAAAGTGATATTTAGTTTCTTTTCATATGAAGAACAGCTTAAAGGTCTACCCATAGTATCTGATGAAGGAACCACACTTTCAAGGTAGCAAATATTTCATCATTGCTTTTTCTAGAGAAAAAGAATCAAATCCACAACAACCTGAACGACTCTAATTTAGGTGGGGGGAGGGAGGGGTTTGTGTGTGGAAAGCTCCCTAAATATAACTACCTGCTTGTCAGCATTTGTGCACCTGGTTAGGCATGTTCAACTTCCTTGCTAGCTGAAGTCTATGAAACTCTGTCCTTTCTGAAAGCAGCTACAATCCTGTGCTTGAGGAAAATAATACCTCAAATTATTACCCATATTACTGAAAACTCAATATACTCTTTGAATTTCAACAACTGAAACCCCAGTGCTATAGAACTTGTCTAATTTCATGGTGGGGGCAGCCTGGTCATCTATTTATAGCATCAAGATGAACATTTGCTGACATACACATGGAAACAATTGGGAATGCAAAGTAGCTCATGCTGGGTCACAGACTGACACACATTTGTTAATCCTCAGTTTTTGCCTTCACCTGAAATTGGAAAGAAATGGTGATCACACTTAAAGCCAAACATCTCCAGTGAGCGTTTCAATTAGAGCTGATAAGACACTTGGCGTGTTTCAGTTAAATAGCAAAGGCATTGTAAAAAAAAACCTAATTAGGTTTAATTGTTGTGCAATGGTTTAATCAATGTGGTTGGTAATTAAGTGCAAATTATGCACATAATATATTACAGATGTGGAGGCCTATTTTTGAAACATAGAGGCTATTATGGGGTGTAGGAGAGGTTGTAGGGAGGGGAAGAAATTTGTTGCTAAAGTTGCAGTGGAGACTTTGGTTACCCAAGAGTGAGGTTATATACCTCTGTGTGTCACAGTAGTTTTAACATTGGAGCTTATTTTATCAAGAACCTTCTTTGTTGTTGGGCTCTAAGCCTGCAGAAAACTTAGAAAACTCAAGCTCTAAAATATGGGATGTTAGTAAGATTTGTAATGGTTATTAGTTTCCTCAGAACTTGAGTAATGCTGTAAACACAATAAACTCAAGTTGAAAGAGTCATTCCATTCTAACCCACTGTTTTTATATCTTCCCACATAACTTTCTCAAAAAAATTTCCTTTCTGGCTACAATTTCTCATGTTTAGTCTGAACTTTGAGGTGACTTGTTTCTTTCAAAGCTAAAATAAAATTAGATTGGTTACTAGAAGGTTTAAGACACAAGGAAGAAGATGGTTGGAATGGGCTACCTTCCTCTGTATATGCTGCCGGCATCACACAAGTAAGTAAATAGTGTAAAAAAAAAATGGTGGGGGTGGGGGGTGATTTTATGAATTTTTCCTTTTGAATTCAGCTTGGAAAGAGTAAAAAAACTTTTTTGGCAATAGGGTATGCTACAGTGAGGAAAAAGGTTTTTAGAAGCTCTGGAGAAATTTGATTAAAATGGAATTGTTTCAGAAATCTGTTTTTTTACTGTGCATCAGACATAACTGAAGAGAAGCATCGGACTGTGTGAGCGTGCGCAGAGCTCATTCACTTTGCAACAGTTCCCTCTGGTTTACATTCAGCATTTGTGAATGTAGTATAATTCATCATATTGCTAAGGGAAGGACTCTGACTAGCAGGGGGATAGTAGGATAAAAAGATAATTCAAAAAGGACTGATTTTTTGTATGAAGAAAAATGCAGCTCGCTGTCTTTACATTTGATCACCCAAAGTTTGCTTCTGACCACATGCTCACAACTCTTTGAGAAAGGGCAGTTTGATAAACCTCATTTTACAGGTGGAGAAACTGAGGCACAGAAGGAAATATGGGTTGATTATAATTTCCCAGAAAATGTATGATAGTATCAACCTGACTCACCGAAATCCTGCCATCTGTTTACCTTCAACGCTTTTTATCTTCTTTTATTATTTTCTCCTCTTTTTTTTACCTGAGCTAAGCCAACCAAGCAATATAAGTACAGAGTAGTCATTCCATCGTTGGGCAGACTCATAATTTTAAAGCCTTCTGTCAAGCACTATAAGATTTTTTAGCTAGAATATGAGGTGTGAATAAAAAGAACTGTTAAAACAATTGGGGTCAGAACCTGCCCACTGGATACGAGAACTCCTGTGGACTTTAATGGGATTATTTGCGTGAATAAAAAGAGCAGGGATACCCCACGGCTTCCTCATTTATTTCCAGCAAATGTAAACCTGGTGTTACATGACCAGAAGAAAATGAAAAAGAGGTGGTTGGACTGTGGTAGTTCTTCAGTGCTTTTTGTAAGCATCTAAAAAACTCTGCATTTCCACTGAAACATTCTTGTTTGCTGACAAAAACCCCAAACCTAACACTTTTCCAATTTTTAATAACTGCTCTTCAGTTACTTCTAGTTTCTGAACATGAAAGCATCTTCAGATAATAGTCCTTTCTTTCCTCTCTTTTGGTTTTCAAGCTCTCCATCCTTACAGAGTCCAGTAACTAAATCATCTTACCAGAAATATAAATTTTAGCCAAAAAAATCAGTTAGAAAAAGAGACCCGTTCATGTTCCAAAGAAATGCTGGAAAGCAGCTCAACTTGTGACAATAATAGTAATATCAGACAAAGGGTACAGATGAAAAGTTGCTGCAGCAAAGCCCAGGTAGAGCTGTGCAGATGCCCTCAGTAATGTACCCCAGCCTTCATAGGGAAAGGTCAATGGGAAAGGTATCCCCATGGCCTCCTTGCTCTTTAGGACAATGAGGTCCATATGTTGTGTGTGCTCCAGAGACTGTTGTGACTGGAAGAAGGTCAGCAATGCGGAATTATGGGAAGGAGAGTGAAAAAGCAAGAAGAGGCTTACAAAGGCCAAAAAGCAAGGCTTTCATTTTATATTCCATTTATCTTTTTGCCTCTGAAAAGGGCACAGAGGTTGGAAATTATGATTGAGTTTTTAAATTTTATTAATGGCAGGCTTTTTGGTTGCTAAGGGAACTTGACCCAACCGGGGGGGGGGGGGGGAAATGGCCCAACGCAGTATTATCAGGATTAATCTGCTGCCTTGAAATAGTTGGATCTCTCTCCATTGGCCTCACGAGTCCTTCCTGCTCTGCCTGTATCTCCACGACCACCTTGTTGACATGAGCCTACCACTTAATCCTTGGAAGGAAACCTAACCCTTGGCCTCGGAGAGATGTCCCCGAGAGAGGGTAACCAGAGTGCAGCCGTGCAGGAGGTGAACCCCACCAGAGCTGCCCTTCAAACCTCCAGGCAGTCGCTCCCAGCAGACAATAAAGCAGCGAGCACCAGTGAGACGCTAATTTAACAGGAGGCTTGATTACACCACGATAGGGCCCTGCTGGTTGTTTCCAACAGACCCCTTTACAGTATTAGTATTTATTACACCCCATATTATAAGGCATGAGGATTTGCTTCCGTAGGGCAGTTTGGCTGAGCAATGAAACATAATGTTTCTTTTATTGCTCAATAAACACTGTTCTCTCTTTCACCGCTGCTCCAGCTCAGCTTTTTCAAGCCCGTTAAGCCTCTAACACAATAATCCTACAGCCCAGCGATGAGAGGTCGCAGCTTCTAATAATTTTCAGTTGCTTTGGAGGACTCCTAGAAGTAACATTCATGGATTAATTTGGTCTCTGGTACTTTTTGCAATCCCCATCTCTGTTTTTTGGGTTTTTTTAAAGGCTTTGGTCTTTCTGGATGGTGAGGTTCAGTGCGTTCTCCTTTTTCCCCAGAAAGAGAGAAGAACCCTAGTGTTGGTCTGAAGGACATGGCCGTAGAGCATCTGGTATTTTGTTTTCCCATCCATCTATATCCGTGTGTGGGTTTGCATCCCATGATTTAAAATGTCTGGTCTGAGCCAAGCAAAGTGCTGACAAGCAACATACAGGCATCTTCCACACTTCTCTGCCAACAAACCTAAATCTTTTCCTGTGACATGCCCACCTCCAAGCTGTTCCTAACCTGGCCTTCTCCTCTGAGGAGACCAGTGTCTGTAGCACATTAATTGATAGTGTTATGAAGTGTTGGGCTGGCCCACTATGGTTAAGAACAAGATTTTCCAGTGTTGACTTCCCTTCTGCATTAGTTAATGTTTGGAAACTTGGTACATCAACATGCCAGACTCTGCACCAGCCTCTCATCACCTTGTACAGCTCCTAATGTGCCAGACCGTTATCCCTCCTGCTGTAACAGGATACAGTGATCACAAATACTCCTTGCAATAATATTGCAGACAGGTAGCATTTACAGCAGTGAAACTGAGCCATTTTAGACATTGGTTGTGTAGGGCTCACAGTTAAGGACTTAAAAAAGCCACCACAAGCTCTGAGGGCATAACCAAATACTACAGAGGGATGATAGTGATTACTAGAAACTTTCACAGGTTGCTTAGTTTAGAATTACGGTTTTTTATTTCAAATTTACACTCTACACTCAAAGAGTCACAGACCTTTCAGTCAGATTGTGCCAAAATCTTGCACAGGATTTGTGTATAGTATAATTTGTCATGAAGGGTGACAGCAGAGTGTGCCATTAGAAACCCTCTTGCAAGTGTTTCTTTCGCTGAAATTCTCCTTGAAACATAACCCTTCCCCTGCCCACCCCCTTTACACTGGACCATTCTAATTCTCTCTCTCCCTCTTCATTTTTGTCAACTTACATAATTACTCTTGATTTCTCTTTTTCACATATTTGAAGATGACTTTAATGTCCCCATAGGTCAATGCCAAGTATGACTACACTTAGCAGTTTTAATCTTTTCTGGTTTTTTTCAGTCCATGCAGCTATCCCAGCAGGAACCTTATCCATGTGATTATGTTTTGTGGCTCTGTCTCCTCTCTTCTGCTGAGTGATAGGGGGTTTCTTTTAATTAAATACCAAAAGCATAATATGATAGATTATCTTGCTGTCTTCAATGTATGTCATGGCAATTTTCCTACCTGCCATGATTCTGGCACCATGTTCTTTCCTAGAGATTATCAAAATACTGTATTTCCCCTTAAATGCACACACACACGTGTTTATATAAAATTCTACTGCCATATTTAGCTGTTTAATTTAAGTTTCCAGTAACATTTCCTGATTTTAATAATTAAAAAAAATTAATTAACAAATGTTAGTTATTGTAGCAGCAGCTTCTCTGCTTGCTACTAAGAGGGTTTAGTTCTGTGTAGGAAATTTTGTCTTCAAACTGTGCAGGTGGCCTCGCTCCTTTGATTGCTAAATATTCCAATGCCTCTTTAGGGCTTGTTTGTTCTCATTTGTTCCTCTTTGTAATTAGAAATAGTGGTTGGAATCTCTCTATGGATCTGCTTCAAAACCCACAGAGGTCAGCTGGAAGATGTGCACTGACTTTCCTGGGTTTGAGTGAGCCCAAGTTACCCTCGAGTTCCTCTTTTTGTTTACAGGCAAGTGCAGCATCTTTAATACAAGCCCCCAACCATTTTTATACATAAATGTGACCTCCTGGACCTGAGAGCAGCAGTATCACCCACACTCCTGCTCAGAGCTCTTCCCCCTTAAAAAAAAAATTTAAAAAAATCACACATCTCTATTGAAAACTTTGTCCTGCTGGCAAAGGGTTAAAAATACGCATTTTGAAAAGAAGCCCTTTGAATCATGGCATGAGAGGGAGCTCAAATATTTTCTCAATGGAGAGTTAGTGGAATTTTCTATATCTGGGGTGAAAAAAAAGTCTTCAGAAAGTCTCAGAAGAAAGATCCTTTGAAATGGCCCGACTTGTGTTATGATAAGCAGTTCGATAAGCCCACCCATGGTAAAGTTATTAGGAATTCATATCATATGGATCCCATTAACCTAAACGTTTGCTTTTAAAGTAAACTTCTCGGTACATGACTACCACTAAGTCCAAGCACTTCAGGTTTGAGAACTGTGTTTTTACAAATGAATCTAGGGTTATCCAATCAATTAGCTGAATTCCCTGTGTAATTGTGCTTTAAATGAATCACCTGGTACTAATGAGACTGCTTACCCATTAAAAAAAAAATAATTAAAAAAAAAAGACAAAAAAATCAAAATATCACTGCCTTTAAGGGAAACACTTTAAAATATGTGGAAAAAATATCACGCTGTACATAGTTAATCTCTGGCACTCACTGCCTTGGGATATAACCAAAGTAGGTAGATTTTAAAGATTAGGCAGTAGGATTTAGGCCATATGGAAGTCAAAATATCACTCAAGCTATTTTTAATTAATGATTACGAGACCATCTGAAATAATTATTGAGATCAAAGCCCTGTTATTTAGGTGATAATAAAAATATAGACTAAGAATAAGGTTGCAGGTTATTCTTCAGAGGCAGGAAGCAAAGCAGTGCCATTGAGATGACAGATAGAAAAGGAGGAAGGAACTGAGGCTGAATGACTAGTGCTGGTTACACAGAACCTCAGCTTTAGAGCTTGGAAGAGAACCCAGTTATTTTAATCATCTTGCCTGCTACACTCTGTTGCACTTTGGAAGGGTTTAATACATGAGCTTTTGCCATGAAATAATTTATTTCTGTGCTCTATTATTGCACAATTTAGACATATTATAGGCCTTATAGAAGCATAAAGGATTCCAGACTAAATGGGCTATTTGTCTGGCCCAGTCAGGCAACACTTAGCTATCAGTGGTTTAGTGAAGGATTTTATCATTAACTTATATTGTGTTTCTAAATGAACTCAGTTGAGCAAAAAGAGGGGGGAAAAAAAAGCAATTAAGGCCTTGCTATAAACAGTGGAGTCCGCAGGCAGGAGGCTGCAGCGAATTATACGGAGCATACTTCTCCCAACCACAACTTGATTGAAACAATTTACTGGCTGTGTGCATTGAACAACAGCGGATCTGAACGACTGACGGGGGAGCACCACCAGCCCTCCGTCCTCCTGTCCAGCTAACACTTGATTCTCCTCTTGGGAAAGGGTCGACGAAGCTTTGTTCTGGTGCAAAGTGATGTCACACCTCGGAGCCAAAGGCACTACCAAATCAGGTATTAAGCATGTTGTTGAAATGATTGCGTGGGCTATTTTTGGTTCATTCAGAGGTCGGTGCCCTTCTGTGAACAGGGAGCTATTAGAGAGTCCCCTGGCCAAACACTGAAATAATTACTCAACAAAATAAAAGAAGGTGCTTAGAAGTTGGCAACCCAGAGAATATTCTTGTTCTCATTTACAGAACAATACATATAGCTGGGATTTCTGGTGTGTAAAAGGAGCCTAACTGAACATCTACCCAAATGTTTTTAGTGAAGTGGAAAAAAATGAGAAGCATCGAAAAGTACCTACTTTTGATGACCAAGGTGTTTTGATCTCATAAATGATGTCTGAAATTAGGCATGGACTGGAAAATGTGAGTGTGTTTTCTCTTGGTCTGGGATCTTCTGGTTTTGAGAGAAGGAGCACTGTTCCTCTACCTTCATCAAATACCTTTTTTTTCCACCTCTGCTTTCTAACAAGTAGGTTTCTCTTGCCATTTATCAGAGGTGTCAAGAGTATGGGATGAAGTACCTACTTTTGATGACCAAGGTGTTTTGATCTCATAAATGATGTCTGAAATTAGGCATGGACTGGAAAATGTGAGTGTGTTTTCTCTTGGTCTGGGATCTTCTGGTTTTGAGAGAAGGAGCACTGTTCCTCTACCTTCATCAAATACCTTTTTTTTCCACCTCTGCTTTCTAACAAGTAGGTTTCTCTTGCCATTTATCAGAGGTGTCAAGAGTATGGGATGGAGAAGCACCACATACCTCCCATTCTTTCCCCTCTGGGAATTTCTCGGTCTAAAACTCAAACCTAGATCCAAAGAGACCTGAAAATGTTCCAGTCTAAGAAGCAGATTGACCTGCAACCTAATCTCATCCCAACTGTCATAACACTGTGTTAGCCATGCACAGCTAATAAATCATAGTAATGCTGGCTTAATGGACCACGCTTTGACAGTGCCAGGATTAGAAGGGCATACAATAAACAAAGAGTTTCTGAGTAGAGAGGTACAGTAGAGCAGTGAAAAATCACCAAATGATGCAACAAATCTTCTGCTGGTATTTCCCTGGGCCTCTGCTATAGGTAGTGCCAGGGGAGCTCAGCTGCCTCCCACTGTCCCTCTTCTCTTCTGTCAGAACACAAGTCAAGGCATGAGAAAAGGTTTGGTGTAGGAGCTCAGCCTGGGGTAATGTGCAGCTGAAGAGACAGGAGGGGCTGTCTGGAAGGGTGTGAGAGGACCCTGGGGAATTATCTTGCCTCAAGGAGAGATCTGCTCCTCTAGCAGTAGGATTGCTCACCAGCAAGGCTGCTGGGAGGTCATGGCTTCATATGGAGCACCACAGACAAGGCACTGCCCTAAGCACGCTGCCAGCTTTAACTTTAAGAGAGATAACAAACAAGGAGGAAAATCAGATCAGAACAAGGTGTCAGTTAAAGATTTCAGGATGTCTGACTGAACAGACTTGTGCCCAAAGATTTTTCTTTGTAAGTTCTACAACTTCTGAAGCAAATGCATGCATAGGTAGAAAAGCTGCTGAGAAACTCATCATCTTTTTACTAGAATGCTTTTGGCACTGAACTGTGCATCTCTTGGATCCTGAAATACATTTTCACACTGTTTTCTTAACCCTGTAATGGGAAAAAAGGGTGGATTTTTCAACTCTTGTTCATGATGGGCAAGCCTGAAGACTTTTG
The DNA here is from genome assembly GCF_000747805.2 of Chaetura pelagica. NCBI lineage: Eukaryota > Metazoa > Chordata > Aves > Apodiformes > Apodidae > Chaetura > Chaetura pelagica. Next base: position 7,994,085 of record NW_009970717.1, on the reverse strand, counting down.
ATAACTTACTTTACAATGGGTAAATAGCCACAGTGACCTTATCTGAACTAGCCAGGATCATTTGGTCTGAATAAAGAAGCTGAAAATCTCATGAGAACGGGACTTCTTACAAGACTTCCATTATTTCCTCTTTCCAGTAGGAAAAGTGACACAGGATATCCTATCTTTCTGTATTTCAGCACCTCTGCTTCTCCTCGGAGCTGGAACCAAGAAGCTGCAAAGTCATGTGAAACTAGAGATTGGGAATCTTTTAACTGACCTTTTTGAAGAGAGTAAATGTGGCTATAGGTTTATCTGTATAACCACACAGTGACAAAGAAACATTTTTAAAATGCATTTCTTAAGTTAAATCTAGTAATTTCAATGGTCTTATTTCTTCACTTACATATTTTGTTAAGAGATGAATCAGATCCCCCTTTATCCCTGATTCTTTAGCAATATTTTTGCTGGTAAAGCTGGGGCTTTCTTAGCAGAGAAATTGTAATTCATCTTTTCACCCAGAGAAGTGAAAGAAAGATCTTAGATTACAAGTTGAAAGAATAAATTGTCAACTTAGAGGAACTAGTCTTAAGCCCAAGTGAGCAAAGTATGGTTTAGCTTTCAAATGTGAACTATAGAATTGCCAGAAACATTCCTTTGCTGCAAACCCTTGTATTTCCAAGACAAAAATTGAAACAGTACAAGAGTGGAGTTCTGCTTGACCTGACTAATATGGGAACACACCATTTGTAAGACTTCTGAGCTAAAAGAAGAGAGAACCCGACATTAAAAGAAGTGTGCACCTCAAGACAATAATGAGACCTTATGCTTTAAATTATGTGTATTCAGAGAAAAAATAAGGAAAGGAATTTTAAAAAAAAACACCACCACAACAAAACACAAAACCAAAGGAAAAGAAGGACCATGGTCCATGCTGATGCTTGCATATTTGCTATTAGTAGTAGCCTTGTCCCAGCAAGGAACGTATTACATGCAGAAATCAAAACTAACTGTTGAGCAACACAGTGGGGGCTGAGGGTTGAAATCTCCATGTCTGGATTTGCTTCAAGATGAGCAGAATAGTGTGACCTGAATCCACTCACTTTTCAGTGCCTCCAGCCAAATCTGTTCACTGGACTTTTGCTTATGGCACATACCAATGGGACCCAAAGCTCTTTGAAACTGCCCTCATCCTTAGTCTTTGGATCTTGCTCTTGAGAATATCTTTGACCTGTCATAAATGTGGGTGTCTCAGTTTATACATGGAGTCACCATCAATGCAGTGGCTGCCAAGACTTATAAACTTCTCTGGTCAAGGCAAATGGGTAAATGTCTTCTGTTAGCTGATATTTCTATTATTTTTTTATGTGAGTAACTGCTGGAGGCTGAACCCTTGGATTGTGTGGGGATGGCTGCACTCATGTAACATCTACCTCTTCCTAGGTCAAAAGAGACACATAAATCAACTCTTGAAGATCAGTAGGTACTCTGTTTTCTTGCATACTAACTTTAGCCTGAGTTAGCTCCATGCAGATCCAGACTCCAGCTGGGTTTATTAGCCTAATACAGCTCTGCCTCCACCTAAAGAAAATCAAAGCTCGGGCTGAATCCCAGTTAGTGAATCCCAGTTATTAAATCCCAAAGGCTTCAGCCCCTGCAGATGGGAATCTGCCCATCTCCTAGTGGTGCCCCCTCTCATCTGTCCAATTCTTGAGAACCTGGTGAGTTCATTGCCCATTTTATGAGCTATTGAGTGGAGTGAACATGTGACTTAACTGTAATTGAGTTTTAACTGCTATAAAAATATCTCATTTCTACTTGGGTACTGAGTTTATTGGTTTCTCAAATTTTTATCAGGGTTTTTTTGTGTGCATATACTATGCAGCTCTGATGACTAAGAAATGGAAGAGAACTCTGTGAATTAGAAACCATAAAAAGGAGGAAATGTAAATTAGTGACGTTCTCTCCGCCCATAAATAAATATTTATGATTCCACCAACAGGTTATCCTGCTTTAACCTTGTACAAACACTGTGTCCAGCAGAGGTAATCTTGGTTTTAAGCAACGTGCCCTCAGATGCAAAGTCCTGATTCTTACTGCCTGGAATGGGAGTCAGTGCAACTCAGCTCTTCAGACTCTTTGATGGTTGAAATCCATGTCCATGTACTTTCCAGGCAACTGGCAAATTACTTAATGCAGATCCATTTACACAGTACTTCCTGAATCTTCGCAGCATTAGGCTTTGTGATTGCTGTCACTGAAAATTTATCCAAGTTAATGCATGAATTGCTGCAATTCCTTGACTCTTGGTCCCTCAAGACTGTTCTTTATTTAAGAGATCCTATCTCTTCAGGCTCTCCTTCTCCTTTCCTTATGATGTTTCAGACCAAAGTGAAGTGAAGACTCTCCTCCTGTTCACATTCGGATTTTGGATGTTTTTCCTGGGGTTTCCCCGGGCAGCTGTAGCTGAGCTTGTTTATCCCCCGAGTCTTTCAAAGCCTGCACTGTCCCATGGCTCCACATCCTCAGGGCAGCTTTAACTACAGACAAAAGTGCAGAGGAAAACCCCCTCAAGCACTGAATGTTACAACCTTCTGCAGAGGAGTAGCCAACCACCTCAGCCTCCCAACCCTCGCCTGCCAGACCACGCAGCGCTACAATGCTAAAATATGTTCCTTCCTGGCAACACTTGAGAACGGCCAATTTAGTGGGAGAAGGAAGTTGGCAGAGCTCAGGCCGTAGAAGACTTTGAAATATTATGATTTTTATCAGAAATGACAACAACAAAAAGAGCATCAGCCAAGTGTGCTCCAAAGCTATGCCTGTCTGCTGCCTCCCTCCACTCCCACCAACGTCACAGAGAGAATTTCCTTAGGTTTTCTCCAGGAGAGAAGAAAGACTCTGAATACAAAAGTCCGATGTAGGAACTGCAGACGTCTCAGGTTTTTACATTTCTGAGGGACAATACGTGTTTTGAGTGAATTATTGACAGAGCAAAAGTGTGACTCTTCTGAGGTCGTTTAAGTGCATGAGGCTACATTCTTTCTTGCAGAGCTGGTGAAAGTAAACAACATTATTATAGATTTTGGTCATGCCCTGGCATCAGTAAGTATAGTTCCTGTGTTTGCCATATGCTCGCACTGAGCTGGAACAGCAACGTGTACACAGGGAAATTGTTTCAAGAGCCAGTTAAACCTCAGCACTCGCTGTCAAAATTATGATGTATACGATTCATCCTGCTCACCACAAAAGAGTTTTTGTTTGTCAAGTGAAATAATGTGTAATTTGCTATATCATTTAAGAAGCCTTTTTTTTTTCCCCTGCTTTTTTTTTTTTTTTTTTTTTTCCCCCCAGTATCCCACCACAGGCCTGGAGACTGCAGCATGGGATTAGTGGAGAGCATCCTGCAGCTCCCTGGGATGACGGGGACTTGACGTGACACAGGAGGCAGAGGAGGCATAAGCCAAGACTTTAAACTGTCATTGCAGAAGGCAGCTTGCTGAGCCAAAGAAAGAGAAGAGGGAAAATTGACACCCCACAAGACATGGACAATTGTTGCCACCGGCTGGGAGGCCTTAAATTACAACCCCATTTTGTATATCCAAAAGCTTACACTTTCTATTTATATATCCCACTTCTTCTGTGCACCAAAAGTTGGATTTGGCAAATGCAGCTATTCCCTGCAGGCATATGGGTGAGGTTTTCTGCAGAGAAAATAAACTTGATTGTTGAAAACCTGTGTTTGCAATTACCCCAAGTTTCAATATTCTGAGGTCAAAATAGATCCTTTTAAAAATCATAATGCTTTGAAACAGATTAATTTTCTTTCTGAAATAGTTATTGAATTAAAAGGAAATATTGAAACATTTTTGGTAAGCAAGTCATAGCAAAACTTTTCAATAGAAATTATGAAAATATTCAAAGAAAGAAAGTATACAAAGTCAAGAGCTTAGGAAAAAGAATTTGGGGTTAAAGATGTCCATTTTTGTTGAACATCATTAGTTCTAAAAATGACAACCAGCTATGTTAATCAGTTCAGCCACATTGAACAGGCCAAACCAGGTTTCCAATACATCTTTTGGGAGATGATTCTATGGTCTGAGAGATCTTTGCTTGGCAAAGGAGCAGGTATAAATAGTAAGAAACATTTTCTTCAGAGACTTTGATGCATTGGATAAGAATCTGAGTTCATAAATATTGTCACAGAAAACCGTGTGACTGCCTCCAGACAAAAAGCCAGACTTTGCAGAGTGTTTAATGTGCCTCAGTTTCCTTAGGAGTGAGGAACACGGGTTGGCATTTAAAAAGAAATGAAAGGTCCCAGCCAGGACTGAGCCAAGGACGTCTCAGAGTCCGGGAATAATCCTTAAGTTCTAAAGCAATCATTCAAGGGGACAAACTATTTTTAATCCTGTATTTGCTATTTATATTTCAATGACATCTCCAGAGTGTGTCAGCACAGCTTTGACTACCAGCCTGAGGTGAGTTTTTGTCTTTCCAGCAATGGAGAAAGAGTAAGAAATCAGAACTTCCGTGGCAGGAGCAAAAAAAAAAACAGATGCACAAAAACCCTTGAAAGTAATTATTTAGGTCCTTTAGGCATACCAGAGCAGCGCAAAAGGGCTGCAATAGGAATAAGAGCCTGAGACTTTCTCCTCCACCTTGGAGCAGAGCTACATCTGGCATTTCACCCTCATAAGAAAACAGTGAGGGGCTTGTTCTGAGGAAGGTGCAAGGAGGGTAGTGAGAGCCTGCTCTGCATGCTCTTTGCCTTGAAATATTCCTTCACTGCATGCCCACTTGAAGGCCCCTTTATGCTAAGGAAACTTAGTGTAAATAGGTATCAGGCTCAAAGAGCCTGGAAAGCAAAAGCACGAGAGTTCAAACCTTTTCAGTTCAAACCCTTTCAGATCAGAGCTGCCCTAAACCTCTGCCCACATTTCACCCCATGACAGAAAGTTGCCGCATGCTCATTAGTTCTGGCTGGTAGGCTTTGCTAATTACCTTATGCGTGGGACTGCCATGTTAAGGATAGCAAGAACACCAAGGGTATATTTTTGGAGGAGAGGGGGGGAGTGTCTTAGTTCTCTTCAATCTCTTGAAAAGAAAAAACCTTTTTTTTTTTCAACTTTAAAGTGTTACTTGTAAATGGAGGCCAGAATTTAATTTCAGATAGCGTTACTCCACCTTGTGCAAGTGATTTCTCTTGACACTGCACTGACTACCCGTGCACAAAAAGCCCTTTATGACTTACATGCCAAAGAGCCTGAAGTATTTTTTGCCTCTCCGAAAATGACATTTCATTCCTTCCCCCCCCCCTTCTTTTTTTTTATCACCTGAACACTGGTCTTAAAACCACAGCACGCAAAGGCCCCATGAGAAGAAGGGAAAGGCATTCAGCATCTGCTTATATCCCCAAACTGAAGCACCAGTGTGCCTAAAAAAGCTTGTATTTAAAGGCATTGCAGCTGCATCAGCTCATATTTCATCCAGCCACCAATTTCCTTTTCCCCCTGACAAACAGGCCTCAGAAAGAACCCAGGCCAGAAATTCTCCACGTTAGCGAAACATTTCCTCTTTCCCGTTCTCCCTTCCATTAACATTATTACGCTGCTCCTGGGAAAAGATGACTTTTCCAATCCAGGCAGCATATTTCTCTCTTTTCTTTCTGTCTGTTTTCTCCCTTTCCAGGCTTCTGGTAAGGCAAGAACTGGGGTGGAGGTAACAAGGGGAGAAGGAATATGGGGGTGAAAGGAAATATAGTGTTCCTTCAGGAAGGAGAACTTAAAATCTGCCACCCTTTTTGCATGCAAATGCAGAAGCAGAGCAACTTCCAGCTCTTCACTCCCTTGGCTGTGTGATACAAAGAGGGAGAAAACCACGATGTTGGTGACAGTGTCCATCAAGGGCCAGGTGTTCTCTTTGGGATCAAGAGCTGCTTAAAGCTCTTTGAGCCAGGGGTTAAAGTCATCCCAGACCTGACTGCAGCCAAATCCACCTAGAGCTAGTTATTAATGCAATATTTGCATCCCTCAGGATATTAAGTCTTCTTCTACATGTCCAGCAGCCTTTGTGATTTGAGCAGTACACATTGTGTATGTCCCACTTTGCCTGAAGGTCTCCTTCCTCCCACCTTGTAGGACCAGCCCTATGACAGCTTGAACTCACACGATTTACTGTCTGACATATACCATGACCGTAGCAAATACGTTCAATCTATGCAAGACCAAAACCAGATCTCATACAAAAATGAGTGACTGCCCTGGGTATCTGGAGAGTTGCACTCATATTGAGTCTGATTTTACCATGCCCATGTTGGCTTCAGCCTGTTTTTTTTTTTTAAATTTATTTTTCTTCTCCTTCAAGAACTGGAAGGTGAAGTCCTGGAAGACAGAAATCATCTCACTGAAACTCATGGCAAAGGACAACCAGGTCATAATTCCTTGCCATGGAGCAAGAGTGTCGTGACTGAACCATAAACATTCTGTTGTGCCTCTAAAAAAGGTGACTTGGTAATTTTGTGCTAAAAAAACCACCTTTTGCCATTTTCAGTGAGAAAGGCAAGAATTGCATTGAGCCAGACCCCGAACTTCTTCACCCAGGACTGTTGAAAAGAGCCAGTTTCTCTGTTCCCCCATTTATTTTTTTTTACTTGCTTTTCTGTTCTTGCTTTTCACTCTTGACTTGGGAGCTTTGTTCAGACAGACCTTCCCTTGTGAATGGTTTCAGTTTCAGTAAATTGCCATTCTGTGACACCCCGCCAAATAAGTACTTTGGAAAATTCCCAACCACCTCTAGTCCGAATGCTGGAGCACATTTCACTTCCAACTCCTCAGCTTGCCATGGACCAAACCATCCAAACCATCTGTGGGTGCAGCTCCCTTGACTCCAGGGCATCCCCTCTGCAAGGGAGCTTGGCCTCTCATTGCAGAGAGGCAAGTTGCATCAGAGGAGTGCAGTTATTTTGGAGGTGAGATACAGATTCAGTTTCAAGGTTTGGAGAGTGTTATTCAGCAGTTTTGACAAGAACAGGGTCATGCTTTTGTGTCTGGTTTTGATTTAGAGCTAGTTGCAATGCCACATTTAAAAGAAATAAAATTATTCCTATTTTGTAGGGCTTCAAAAGATGGATTTTCTATTTTTGAAAGTTAAATGCAGGCAATCCTCTCAACTTTATGGTTTTAGCATCTTCCAGGAGAGAATCCTGTTACATTTAACAGTGTTTGCAGAAATATGAAGTCACTAATTTTTAGGAAGAAAAAGCAAAGTATTGATAATGCCAACTTTTTATAAAAACTGCCAGTTTCTGGAGTGTTTTCCAATCACACAAAGCTTAGAGTGAGAAAGAGAAGATGAACTTGGATATTTGTTTTCACTAGGTGTAAAAAATAAACCTATAATTAAAAGTGCAGAAGATATTTAATGAGAAGCAAAAGCATGAGGTGCAGATGGACTTGGTTAGACAATCCAGGTTAATTCTTTACTTGCACATTATGCACCTCCTGATGACTGATTCTACTCACATTCCCTGAACGTGATCCTTGACTTGATATTTTACTCTTTAAATTTACACTGGAACAGCTTACACAAAAATTTGGAACCACGTTCTGACTGAATTTTTTTTTTTTTTTGTCTTACCTCACATGGTTTGTATGGCCTATAAGAGTAAGACAAATAATAAAAATAATGTTAAAGCTATGCCTGGAGAAGCTTTATTTCAGCCATCCACCAATGTCAAAATACCATTTTTAGCAGCCCTCATTCCCTGTCACGTGGTTAAAAAATTTTTCTTCATGCCTTTCTGGTTAGAGATGTCTTGTTGGAGAATTTTATTTCATGCATGTCATAGAACAAGTATGTTTTTTATGACATTTATGAATGTGACCAGTCTGGGAACATGCTGTCTGTCTGGTCGGGTTTAAGCCAAAATTGAAGTCATTGTAACTAGAATTTCCAATTTTGGTGATAGCTGATACATCAGCTGGGGTCAATAAATTGGCAAAGTCATCTTCTATGGCATTAAAAGGTAACTTGTCTTCTGAAATGTGAGGATTGTCAGGGTGAGGTTTTAATTATCTGAAACATTAATCAGACTCTTTCTACATTCCCCCACCTTTCCTTTTAGTTAAAGATACAGGATTGATATTATCAACTGTAAGATTAAAGAAATTTAAAAAAATAAAGAATTTTAAACAAAAATTGCATAGAGATTCTGAATGCCTGTCACAGAAATCAGTTTTGTCCCGAAGTGCAAGAATCCAAGCCTGTAGCATCAAAACATCAAAGAATTAAGTTTTTATGTTCTATTAAGTCTGTCTTATTTCAGCTATTCTAACACTCTCACATCCATGATTGAGAGCTGCTCGCTCCCAACGATATGCTCCTGGCAGGCAAACCTGAGGTTTTTTTAATATTTTATTTTAATTATTTTTAGTTTATAGCTCAGCAACTTGACTGACCCAGGGGAACACTTAAACTAAATTTGATAGATGTCAAGTTAGAAAAAATAAAGACAGCAGTGTTCTTTCTCCCCGCAATTACAAATGTTTGCTGGAGACTTTTCTGACAGTCTTAAGCATAGCAGAGATCTGGGGAGAGCAGAGAGGAACGTTGTGCCCGTTTGCTGAGGTCAGTTCGGCTGATGTTCTCCAGAACCTGGGAAGGGGAGGACAACCAGGACACCTACCAGTAGCAGTTGCTCTTAACTCCAAATACCAAGTGGGTTTTCTTTTTTTCCCCCCTTTTGCCTGAGCCCTGATGTGTCTTTCATCAACTGAAGGAGCTAAAGAGTCCTTGTTTTTTCAGCTGACATTTGGAGCTGTGGATACCTGTGAGATGCCCCATAGATGGGCTGAAAAAACCCCAACCAAAACAAAAAAAATGAGCTTAACAAGCTGCAAAGGAAGAGGAAATGCTCCACGAAACTATGCAATAGCCTGTATTTGACAGTCTACCTGAAAAACAAACAGCAGAAACATCCAAAAAAAAGAGAAAAAGGTAGACCTACTGTTTTCTAGTAATTTTTTCCCCCTTCTAAACCAATATCCACAAAGATACTGTAAAATACACTGATGGAATCAGTGAGGAAGAGAGAAAAAACTAAGCTTCACCAAGTTCTATAGGAATTATTCACAGGGGGAAAATGTTGCTTATCTCCAGTATTAAATGCTGGCTGTCTGCATCAGGGAAAAGGAATGGGCTTTCCAGGCTTTTATCATCAGATTACTGGCTCTAATCTCCCCCAGAGATTTAATCCAAAACTCAGTGAAATCAGTGGGAGTCTCATTGCTCTCAATCAATAGCCAGGTACACAAGAAAGGACTAAGAGAAAACATTAGGAAGAAAATTTGAATTTTCATGCTGTTTTGAAAATGTTCAGATTTCTTTCAATTGGAATAAGGGGAAAGATTTCATAATCCTCTGTTCTTTGCATGTTTCATGTAATATTTGGTTTTGGGTGATCCCTACTCTTGTAGATTTATTTATCACATTTTAGCACTGGAAAAGAAGGGGAGGCATGGGCTGGAAACAAATAACCCCCCACACCAAAAAATTCGGTTTGGTGTGAAGGTTGGAAACCACTCTTTTTGCTGCTTTTATTTTTCTAATTAAAAACTCAGAATTGTATCCGCAGAAGTAAATATTTTTCCCATTGAAAGAAAAGGCTGAACAAGAAATGCTGCACAAATTGATATAATATGGATCTGTTTCATGGTTCGTGTGAATTCATCTGATGCTGGCTAAATTGGATGAACTATCTGAGTGGGCTAGTATTGCCAGAGGGGTGTCCACAGCACAGAGCTCAACATCAGAAGGGCCCTGAATCC
>NW_009970717.1:7976206-7984224 GCF_000747805.2 Chaetura pelagica | reverse complement strand
GGTGGGAACCAAGGGTGCTACTACACTTGCTCACTATTCAGACTGTTTTCATCATCTGTTTTCCAGTATTAATGAATTTTAAGGTAAGCCCTTTACTGAATAGACAGGTATTTTTATAACACATTGAAGAACATAAAATGAAATAGAAGCTGATTGATTTCTATAACCACAGATTGCAGGTGTATTCCCTGCCTATTTTTCTTCCCAGCTTTCAGACAAATAAATCAACACACATATATTTATATAGTTACAATACTTGGTGACAAAAAAAACCCTTGAGGTCAGCTGAATTATTTCATAATCAGACAGGTAAAGTGGCTTAACAGATTATGAAACCAGGCACTGCCAAATTGTTCCATGATGATAATTATTTGCTTCTGTTCTTTAATTCTGGGTGGGCAACTATGCTTTTCCTCTATCCACTGGAAAAAAAAAAAAAAAAAAAAAAAGAAAGCAAAAAGCAGGATGGCTCTCCCGATGGTTTTTGGCTTAACTGCACACATCTGGGTTTTGTATCAAAAGAAATAAATATCAGACCTAATTAATCCTCCGAGGCTTCTTGGTACTGACTCCTGAGCAACACGGACTTTAATTACAGCTTCTAGCAGGCACAGTGATGGAGGCAGCTGTAGAAAGCAGGCTGTTGTTTTAATGCAGTATATCTTGGCTTAAAGTGTCTGGAACAACACTGATTTACATCAGCTGAATATCTGGCTCATTTCAGGCTCTCTAGGGAAGCAGAGGGGGATACCTATATATACGTACACCCTAAACTGTTCAGATGCAGAGTGTACCAAGATGGATTGCAAAATGCTTATGAAACCCTGGAAACTTTTTATAAAAGCAATTTGCTGGGATGAAAATGCTGAAATTGCTTAATTTGGAAATAAAGAATGTGAATATACATTCTTTCCAGAAATGCAAAGCACTTGATTTACAAGTCCTTTATAAAAGGTTATTTATAACTGATAACACATGTAATGATTCTACCAGAAGATAAAGTTCCTACACTTCAGACAAAGGAGTATCTAGAAGGCAAGATTTTTATTAGTTTTACATCCTTTCTAATTCAGCTAATTTAAAGATAGACTTGAGGGATTTAGCTGAACAGCAGTAAAACTTGTCAGGAATAAGGTCTGTTATATGTTTTACAATTGAAAAGCTGTCTCTCTGTCTCTCTTTTACTTTCCCCATTAAAACAGTTTTGATTGCAAATATATGAGTGAATTCAGAGCAAATGGAAGCAAAGAGCCTGTTAGCACTGGCCTCAGTACAGCCAGGCTTTGTGCAAAGTTCCCCTCCCTGCCAACGCACCTCAAGTCTAGCTTGCAGTAACCCTTGTTATTCTAGTCCTGGATCTACCTAGCGACGGGCTGCCAATGGTACCAAATCATGAGGCTGATGTGTGTAATGGGGACTAATGAGACCACCATCCTTACTTTTCCCTCCCAACCAGAGCCCAAACTGGAACCAGCATCCCCAGAGGCACAGACCTGGTGTATTAATCCCCTGCAAAAGTCCTCCTGCCTCCTCTCTACTCCATCTGAAGTCATACCCATGGATGCAGGCTGGTTTTGTTGTGCTAGGCAGCAGCATGTTTACATGACTATCCATCGATATTACAGGATATTATTTTTCCAGTGGATAATATTTCAAGTATTTCCAATGAACATTTTTCCTCCCTGCTTTTTTATTGGCATTATTAAAAATGAAAAAGGAAAGAAATAAAACCGTCCCACAAAAATCTATGTTAAAGTAAGAAAAGCAAGGAAAATTGAGAATTTAAAGATGAAGCTGATACTTGCTCCTCTACATGATGGCCTCAGTAGGTGCACAGATCCTAGTCAGAAATCTTTAATTACATGGAATACTGTCTGAAAGTCCTTGCATGTGCTTTAATTTCACTCTATTTTACATGTAATACGAAGACAAAGTAAGAGAATCCTCTATAAATAAATAGCTAAAATCATTATAATCAACCTCAGAGTGCAATCCTGCTTTCTGAAAATGCTTCACAAACATTGAGCTGAATGACCTTTCTGTTAGTTCCTAGTGTCCCAGTTTTCCACCTGTGAAATTTCACCTCTCTGGTTCAGCAAATACATCATCAAAACATAGAATCATCCTGGTTGGAAAGGATCTTGAAGATCATCAAGATCATCAAGTCCAACCATAACCAAAATCCACCAACCATAACCTAATCTATCCATTCAGTACTTAAATCATGCTACTAAGCACTACATCTACATTTCTTTTAAACACTTCTAGTGATGGTGACTCCACCACCTCCCCGGGCAGCCCGTTTAGAACAATGAGGTATTCAGATAGTGTAGTGGGAAGCTAGAAAGAATCCACATATTTATCCAAATAAATTCATTAATACAACAGGTTTTCATTTAGCTCAGCAGAACAACAAAGAGTAGGTGGAATGAACTACTGCAGGATGCATATTCTTAGCATTTTTATTCCAGGTTGCTTGATCCCATAAATACCAGGAGAAATAAGCAAGTAAGAAGAAAAATCTCAAATTCAGTTTTGCAGTCTTGGGTACCTTTTTGTGGCAGCTTTGGATACCTTTTCTCAACATAAACCACAAATTGTGTGGAACAACCTAAATACCTTGTTGGACACCCAAAAAAACCCTCCACTAAATAACTGCATAGTCAGAAAGCATGTTTTCTTCAGCACAATATTTTAACTGCAGATTCCTCCTCCTTTTTACCCCAAACACCATTTTCAAGAATTCTTCCACAAGGTTCAGAGGTTGGTACACAGAGAGGAGCAAGTGGCATAGAAACTTCTTCATGAAGTCACCTGTAATTTAAATCCCCTCTTTTTTTTTTCATTTTCTCTAAAGTTTTGAGCACTTTCATGTCATAAAGGAACAATGCACTTTTAGCTACCATAGGGAAAAGTTATGTTTAGTGCAGCAAAATGTTCATCAGAATCTTTGCATCTCTCAGAGCTGCTCAGAAGCCCCATCTCATGAGGTACTTTGAAGATTAAAAAACAACTTGTTTGTTAAAACTGGCTTTAAATGTCAAATTAATGATTTATGACTCAGAACTGAATGCAAATAAATATCTGGCTGCACACTTGGAATAAATTCTTTTCTATTGTGCAATTAATATTTTGAGATTGCTATTTAAAATGTTAATGAATTCATCTTTCTGGTTTGTGCATTATGGGTAGAAATGGGGAGACCAGCACTGAAAACATTTGCTGGGATGTCATTTTGGCAAAGAGCACAATCTGGGTTGCAAGAGGCTAGCTGAATACCCTGTACCCTTGGAACCAGTCTTAGGGCACTGGAAGTGCTGGATTCTGCCAGCAGACATGACCATGGGTCCAATTTCATCCTGTTTATTCAGCTAGCAAATATGTAGTTAAGGTGGGACTGACTGTGATCTAATTCTTCTAGAGAGACTTGCAAAATTATTGCCAAAAGAAGCAAGGAGAGGCATTGTTATCAGGGAGAGCTGACAATCAGTCCCAGTTGTTAGCCCTGCAATACCAAATCCTGAGATACTAAACAAGTCAAGGTCCCCAGGGCCCCTTTTCAATATCCCCTGGGCACAAATCTGAAGCTCAAAGACCTGTTTAACCCTTCACTTGCAGTTAAACATGTGCTTAAATAATTTTCTGCATGGAGATAACTTGCTGAATTGGACGTCAAAATAAGTTAGCATATTTCTGCATAAATTATGCAGGAAATTAACTATTTTGTAACTGGCAGTCAAGGACTGCAGCTGATGTAAATCAGCACTGCTCTGTTGGTTGTGAGGAGAATTTGGCTCAGTCTTTTAACTAGTTTATTTATCAAGGATAATTAAGAACAAAATGGCAAAGCTGTTGGATCTCTCATGTCTGAACAAACAGTTGCTTTATATTATGCCATGTTACCATAGGGACTTATATGTCATAACACAACTGCATAATGAGGCTAAAGCAACTATAGCCTTTCACATTTTCACTGAATTATCTGTATAGAAATTCATCTCAAGCAGATGCAATTCACAAAGTGGAGGAAGGTTTCATGGTTATTGGTTACATCATCCAAATCCACTTGAGAAACAGGTCATGAACGTCAGAGTTTGGCCCACATTTGGAAAATTTCATATCCCTTTGGCTGACTAGAAATACTCAGTGATCAGGTTTTTGAAGATGAACTTCTGCAGCTATTCACATTTCCATAGCAGTGTTCCAGGGTTTTACAAAGCCGAGAATCTGTTCTTTCTCACCTATATGTTTCTTTTATGACTCCCTTAAAAAAAGGAATCTCTGCAAAATGCATCTTTGCCTGTGCCCTTCAGGAGAAGATGCAACTTAAATCCATGTTCATGGATGGCTCCCAGCCTACAGGGACTGGCATCTCCAAACCACTGCCTGACTTCACGATCTGTACCAGTCTGAAACTTGCAGGTCTTTCTACTCTCCTATTTTTATAGCTATTTTCTAATCATATAGTTTCATGAGAAAAATTAAGGATTTGTGCTGTGAGCTTAATTTCCTGCCCTTTGGATTTGCATATGTTTTCTACAGCATGGACAACCACTGGAGCCTCCTCTTTAAGGAAGACATTAAACGAAATTTCTGCCTCTCATTTTTTTTATGGAACATACAGAAAGTTAAGATTTTAGACTTTGCCTCATTGATCAGATTTGACAGAGGGATACACAGATACAACACAGACACAATGAACGCATAAGCCTTAAATCCCTAAGAAGACCAGCTAAAAAACACTTTGCAAGGAGCAGACTCACTTATCTATGAGTCGTTGCAGAATTGTGGGATTTCAGAGGGACTATGTAGCTTTGTCTTCGGCCAGAAGTAGTTTGTCTGTATAAAGGAAAAACAAAATAGACCTGAAAAATGTCTGAAAAGGGAAAACCAGAGCTTTCAGTAATTTATAATTAGGCCACAAGAGATGATTGCACACATCCAATCTGCCTGCTCGTTATGCTACATGCTCCTATTTGTCTGGATGTATGTTTTGATAGAAACACCCAATCATATTTACAAATGTCCACTGAGAACTTCACCTTTTTCTATTTCACTTTGTTTTCTTTTCCACCATAATCAATTCTTTCTTTTCTATTATGACTTGATTATAAATATGGCATTTTGGCGATAGGCGACAGAACCACTCTGGGCCAGATGTGCTGGCTGCCTATGAAGGGCTTGGCCATAGGATATTAGTGGTTTAAAGTAACAGGAAACCTGAGGAATATCATAAATCAGGCTTTTCTGACTGGGTTTTTTGTACAGAGTATAACAAAATGTATTGAATAACTTAAGTATGTGTGAGCCTCCTGCCTACCAAATTACTGGGGTCTGCCAGTGGAAAACACACTAATTTGATGTTGGCCTCAAACAGCAAATTGTTAAACAAAAATTAGGTTTCAGCATTTTAACAGAAAATCAACTTGGATTTCAGTGTTAACAGGAGCCTAAGGATTTAAGTAACTGTAATGAAAATAAAGAGAGACAAAATTCTCAACTTTCTAAGTCCCAGGACTAGGAAAAAAGTTGTACTTCTGGATCCTGACACAGCATGAGGGACAAAACATGTACCAAAGGGTGGGTTTTCTTTCTTTTCTCTCTACTGCCATGGATTTCATAGGGTCATAGGTTGACATTTTGTACTTTTCACAATTCTATTGACTTTTATTAACAATAAACAGAAGGTACCGGGCCAAAGTCATTGAATCCATGTCAGTGTTTTAAAAAAGTAAGCCTCCTGCATGCAAGGCCATTGGAAGGGGCTGAGATCAGTGGTCCTCTCATCTGGTGTCCTAGCTCTGCCCTGGCCAGTGCAGGGCACTTGAAGAAGGGTATGAGAACCACATCTGAACTATTCCCCACTGGGGAGATGCTTCCAAACCTGACTGATGTAAACAATCCCATTTCAGTGATATCCCTGGAGATAAACCTGCCTGGGGCCATGCAGCTCCTGGCCAAACTGCCTACAATTAGTTATTGCAAGTTGGCTCATCTGCAGCCTTAATTAAAGAGGATCTATTCTTATAACCCAGTTAAAGCACTTAAAAGATTGCTTTTTTTTCCTCCCAACTGTTATACACTCTAGTTATAGAAAGTACAAGAAGCCAAAGGCCTTTTTTTCAATCTTGTAACTCTTCTTTTTTTTGGGAAGAAGCAACTCTCACCATCCTTCAGTCTCCTTCTTTTAACCATTTTGTGGAGACAGCCATAACATGCTGATGTATTCTTGCTTCCTGAATTACGGGTCCTACAGCAGTGCCTCAGCATCTACAGTTTCTAGATGCCCATGTTTTCCCGTTCAGAAACTACTGCTAAATCACTTTTACTTTCATTAATTAAATTACAATGAAATGGCTGAACTTTTACCATTTTCTCCCTGCTGTAGGTGGTTTTTGGTCAATCTGAGATGTTCTCTTTCCTGCCCTTCCTCTCCTTTTCTCTATAGTGTCACTACATGATCTACCAATGCACATGGACCTTCTCCTATACCAACTTCTTATGGCTGAGGCCAGTTAATACATTAAATGTTAAGAGAGCGCCTACTTGAAATGCACCCACAAACCTTAGTTCTGGACCATATTTTTTATACTTTTTTTTTTTTTTTTAATATATATTCTTGGTTTCTGGCAGAGATACAGGGAGTGAGAGTGGCGTGCAGCATGCAGCATTTCCCAGACTGTGTAGCTTGGCACCAGAAAATAATTTCTTCAGAGTTCAAAACCTGTCAGGATGCTCTCTTGAAACCGCTCCACATTTAAGACGTGTAACACTAAAATGTCACTTTTGGAGCCCAAACCAGAGCGCCTTCAGCTTTCTGATTGGCAGAAAACTGATGGTTAAGCTCCAGGGAATTTCTACTACAGCTGTAAACTTTCAAAAATACTTTGCTGCTGCAAAAACTATGGAGTGTGGTTTAAATGAACAATATGCCCTCTTAGTACCTCATCACCAGAAAGAACACGCTTTCGACTTCAGCATAAACAACCCATGGCTTGATTTTTTTGTGTGTTTTTGTGGTTTTTTTCACCCATTCTAAACAGGTTAAACAGTTTTTAGGTTGGTTTCTACCTGTCACACGAAAGGGACTATTCCAGACATCTCTGGGAGGAGGAAGAGATGATACAGATGCTTCTGCAGATGTTTGGCTCATGTTCTCTTAATGTTCTGTGCAGGACAAATTTAACCTCCTTATATGCCTTGCAGAAGACTTGATCACGGCCCTATTCCATCCCTGAGATCTCAGAGAAAGCCAAGTCTGTAGCTAATATGTTTATGTGACATTCTGAGCTTGGCTCTCCTCTGCCCTTGTGGGCCAAATCCTAATATGACCCATGGCTCTCTCACATCAACTGGAGTTTTGCCTGAATAAAGTATAAGTCAAAACTGTGCAGTGCCTCCAGGTTTCAGTCCAGCAATTCCACTTCACAAAAACTCACTGTAGTATAAAAAAGATCCATTGGCTTCAGCTCACAGCAGAGTTGTTGGGGTTTGCAGATTTTTAGGCATGGGTTGGTGGGGTTTTTTGGTGACGATTTTTTTAAAAATCTAGACTGGAAGAAGACAGGTCTTCTCCTCCTGCTCCTGGGGTTACACCCTGCCTTCAGCAAACCTGCACTCAGCAGGACCTGAATCCTTCCCCAGCCAGTGGTGTCTCCAGAGGCCAGAGCTGCCCAGCACCCTGCCCCACTGCAGCGGACAGAAAGGCGTCTCCTGACGTTGTCACGGGCTGGGTCAGGCCCCGTCTCCTTATAAACAAGCGCCAGCTTTTATTCCAGTCTCATTTTAACGTTCTATCATTCAAACCCTTCACTTCACGGAAGTCCCTGAGGCGAAGGCCTTGGGGGCGGAGGAGGATCTTGCTGAGACACCTTTCCCGAAGCGGGGACAAAAAACAGGCGTCAAAGGCACAAAGCGAGCAGAGGCCCTGGCGGCCCCTCCCTGCAGCGCCCGAGGGGCGGCTGGAAGCCCTGCCCACCCGCCACCTCCAAGTCCCTCAGGCGGGGGACTCCGTAGGG
>NW_009970717.1:7969737-7971816 GCF_000747805.2 Chaetura pelagica | reverse complement strand
AGCCTGGGGAGGAGGTGGGAAGATGAAGGACTGTCTGGGAATGTGAAAGGGAGATGGATTGGTGGAGCCAGTTCGTTTACCAGCTGGGGAAGGAAGCTCAGGCAGCTCAAGATGAGTCCAGGGGCCTTGTGAGGTCACACAGGGAGAAGATTAGGAAGGCAAAAGCCCAGCTGGAGCTCGGTCTGGCCACTGTCATAAGGGACAAAAGATTTTACAAGTACATTAGTAATAAAAAGAGAGCCGGGGAGAATCTCAAACCCGTATTGGATGTGGGGGGAACGCTGCAACCAAGGATGAGGAAAAGGCTGAGGTACTTAATGCCTTCTACTCCATCTCAAATAGTCAGACCAGCTTATCTCAGGGTGTCCAGTCTCCTGAGCTGGAATATAAGGATGGAGAGCAGAACAACCGCTCCATAATCCAGGAGGAAGCAGTTAAGGACCTGCTATGGCACCTAGAGACTCGCAAGTGTATGGGGCTGGATGGGATTCACCTGAGAGGACTGAGGGAGTTGGTGGAGGAGCTCGCCAAGCCTCTCTGTATCATTTATCAAAAGTCCTGGTCAGCAGGGGAGGTCCCTGGTGACTGGAGCCTTGCCAATGTGATGCCCATCTACAAGGGCCCTAAGGAGATGACAGCTCTCCAGCTGAAAAAAGGCTGCTGGAAAATACACTGGCTCAGGGAAGAGCCTCAAGCACTGATTCCCAGGGAGGGTTGCATGCCTCAGTTTTACCTGTTACCTTTGTGGTATCCACACGTGTACAGGCCATTTTGGCCATGTATCTCATGGTTTCCAAAGTCAAGACTGTCTGGGCAGCTGGGGCTGCTGTGGGGCATCTGGGATGTCCTTTTCAGGGAACTGTGAGGAAATTTGCTGGAGGACTCTATATCGATCCTTGTTCAAGTTAGAGGAGACTGGAAGCTTGAATCCTCTGACTGGATGAGCTGTTTCTGGGTGTAAGGGGTAAAAACTTGAGATGGCATCACCTCTTTGCAAGAACCATAGGTCCATAGGCCAAGAATGCTGGATGTATGGAGATATACCCCTGACATATCAGGTGTAGTCCAGCTATATGGCCTCTGTGTGGGAAGGTGTGTCCCCTTGCGTGGGGGGATTGGCTTCCCCCGAAGCTGGACAGGACTCAGCTTTGCTGCTTGCTGGGCTCTCTTACCCACGATACCTGAAATAATTATAAGCCAAATGAAGACAAACCAGCCAGATTAATCTTTGATGTCAATCTCTTATGCGTATATTTTGGAGGCCCCATTGAGTCTCTAATGACAGAGCTCCAGAGCTTTATTTGTGCCTTCTGCTTTTGAAACAAATCACAGCCAAAAAACTGAGTAATCATCACAATCCCATGAATGAGCCACGTAAGATTGTGCATGGAGGAACTGAGAGAAAAAGAGACCACACAGCGAGTGGTGTGAGCCATGGGATTAGAAACTGGGATTTTTTTTCTCTACACACAGTCCACGAGGCCATGCTACCCTGTATGATCTCATTGAAGAAGTATATTTTCCATCTGCAAGGAGCTCCTAACAGTATCAGCTAAGTGTGAATTAGTATGATCATTAACCACTCTTTGAATGAGACAGCTGCCAGGAAGCCTGTGTGTATGTTTGACGAAGAATTCCTAATGTCTGTGTGTCTGGAGGAGTATAAATTCTTCTATTCCCCTCCAGTAGCCTAATTAGATTTTACTGTGTTTATTAGAAGAGTTCAGTTGCTAGCTTAACATGAAATGAAATCCTCCTGATTAAGAAGTCATAAGCAGTAAAGCTTATAGTACAATGTTAGAAATTTTCCTTTCGTATCAGCAACAGTGAAATCCTCTAGTGTTAAATGAAGTGCAGGCAGGAGTGTGTTTAGAACCAGCAGCTGGATCAAAATAGTGTAAGGGGTGGAGGGAGGGTTGAAAGGGAATAGCATGCCATTCAAATACTACATGAAATGAGAGAAACATCCTTCTTTATGGATCTTGACTGTAAAACAAAAATAAGAAATATGCTCTTCAGTTTGAAAATATATTCTGCAGCTCTCCCCACCTTCTACTGTAGACACGGCAGTATCGGAAG
>NW_009970717.1:7950717-7969569 GCF_000747805.2 Chaetura pelagica | reverse complement strand
AAGAGCCAAGGGGCATGAGATGGTGAAGTAACACCTAGGTCTAAGTCTATTTGAACATCTTCAGTAGATGTCCAGATCTAAGTCCTGCAGGGTTTGATGGCCTTAGTGATATAAAATAGCCTCTAGGAGTATCTATATCCATTAGATATTAATTGTTCTAAAGTGACACCTGGTCTTCACCTTGGCATAAAAATCCATTGGAGGCCATAAAATGTTTGGGGTGGGATCAGATCCTTGCATGAAAAATGTAGTGGTCTATGATGAGCAGCTAATAACCACCGAGATTTCTGAAGTTCAGAGTTTGCCTCCCAGTTTCCAGAGCTGTGGTGGCACTGGAATCCAGGCATGCATCCCTCAAAACCTCCATGTAATGTTTTAGGAACTGCAGGCTGGGGAACCAGAACAGAAGACAGATATACTGTTTCCACTGACTCTGGTGGGAACAGCTGGCAATGTGTCACACGCAGAGTCATTAGCAACCTGCAAGAAGGAATTTTCCAAATGGTATTTGAGTTGATGACCCAAAAATCCTACTCAAAAAAACCCCCTCCGTATTCACTTACCTGTGGAAAGAAAAATACGGAGTGTTTTTTCTTTCCCTTAATAACTTGAGAAAGCAGCATTTGACTGCAAGGTAGGTTATTCTTCTGGAGGGCCTCTATTACCAGAAGCAGCTGTGCCTAGTGTAGGTTGCACTAATGCTGGGATGTGCCCACAACTTCTGGGTCCAGGCTGTTCTGCTGGTAGTGGCAACCTGACCTATAGCCACAGTCACGATGATATCCTACTTCTCATAGATCATTTAGAAAGTCACTAGGGCTCAGAGTCAGGGTGAAAATCTGAGGACAAGGTAGGAAGCCTGGTGGAGAAAGTAAATTCTGGAGCCTGAAAAAGAAAAGAACAAGCTCAGAGGGGAAGGTTTGGAGTCAAGGGGAGAAGGACACTTGAAACCTAAAGCTTTCCCAAAAAAGCAAAAGGATTTGTGTAACTCAGGGGACTAGAAGTACATTTTGGCCCATGGTCTGGTTTTTCTCCACACGTGCCCAGCCACAAGAGCCCGTGTGGCTCTTGTATTTTCCCAGGTCTTTTGAAATGTAGATGCAAGAGTCTGAATCCCCGAACATCCCTGCATTCCTAAAGAAATTGGCCCACCAAGTAGTTGTAATTCAGGATACCACCATACACCCACGTGTAGGATTCCTTAACAACTATGCACGTTTTTAGGCTCAAATATTTTAGAATTGTTTTCACTGTGCCTGAGCTGTAATTGGCTCAGCTTCCCAAGTGTTGGATCATCTAACTAGAGTGATTTTTGACTCGGAGCCCAGGCACCATATCAAAACATTTATCAATTAATCATAAAAAGTAAGTAACATTGTTGTCCACCCAAGAAAAACTGTCACTTACAGACTCATGTATGTTATTCCTTATGAAAGAGCTGCTATATAGAAGTTGATTTCCTGCACGGACCAGGTGGAAAATCTGCTAAAGGCAGAGGTCAAATCCAGTTTAATTTTATACCCTTTGTTAAGAATGTTCTCTCTCTAAAAAAAAAAAAATAAATCCAAGAAAAAAAAACCAACACCCTTGTGCTCCTTTCCAAGTTTTCTAAAGTTAATTCATGTGGAAGAAAAAAAGATTAGGATAAAATTTCAAATATTAAATTCAAATGCAGGATTAATGAGTTTTATTTCAAAGCCCCAGAGGTTGTCTGGAATTTAGGACATTTTTTTAGTAGCAGACACGAGACACAGCCAGATGCAGTCGTGTTTTGGACCAGCTCAGCACAAATTTAGCACCTTGAAGGAGAAATTTCATGTTTGTTTTGCAAAGCAAACGTTTCAGCTTTTCCAAAATCAGTTGTCCAGAAGATATTGTTGCATCAGATTAAAGAATGGATTTAAAATCCCGCTGACGTGTAGCTCTAGCACGTAGTCATTGCCATCCCCATCACCTGTTGCTGTAGGTGTTGTAGGTCCTCTGCCCCATGCAATACAAGCATATAATTATTTTTTAATAGTGTGAAGCAGCTCAGATTAAAAAAAAATAATTAAAGAACCAACAACCTCCCCCCAAACAGCAACAAAACAAAACAAAAAACCTGCAAAAAACCCAAACAAAAAACACCAGACAAAAAACCCCAATAATTAAACCTGTTCCTGAAGCCAAATTCAAGACAGTCCTTGCAAAACTCTGCAGGATAGAGCCTTTTGCAACATCATTTCTTAGACCAGCAGGAGGAGTTTGGCAGATGTACAGACACTGTTCTTCTCACGCCCCTACGGATAGCATGGCAAACCCAGGGATGATGAGCTGCTTTGCTTCACGCCCAGTCCCTGAGGCAAAGGAGTTGTAGGCCAAACCCAGTCCCATCATTACAATATTATTATTATTTTTTATCATCACAAAAACTAGCAGCATTCAACTTCCTTCCCAAGCAGAGTTGCTCCCAAGAAGCATCAAATAACAATAGTGCTTCAGGTCGCCATTACTGGTTTGTTCAACTGGGAGAGAAATCCTTGTTTCCAGTCAAGGCTGCACTTTACTTATGACTCACGAAAAGCCAGGAATACCTGCAGAGCACAGCCTGCAGATCCAGAGCAGGTTGTCTGGACCACAGTGTCTGTTGGACAGCCAGAAGTGTTGAGCATTGGCTTGATTCTGCCCTGGCTGAAATCAAAGAATAAAATCCCTGTTGAGTTCAATAGAAGAAGAACGTGGCCAAGATCAAGTTTAATGCTTTTTACATCAGCACTGAAAACTTGGTGGGGAAAAAAACAAAGCCTTGCAGTGAACACCTTAAAACATTGGAATCTTGTCTTGAAAGATTTCAATTATAGCATGAAGAGAACACTGGCGTTTCAGTTTCAGATTCTGGCTTTTCTTCAAATTGACATACCACAGTCTGTAAATAGAAGCAAAACTGAAAAATCATTCTGTTTAAATTCCTTCATTGCCTTAGAAGTCTGCCTCACCTATGGAGAATCAGTGTAATTAGCTGTAACACGAACAGATAAGTAGGACCTGGTGACAGGCAAGCTTTACATGAGCTATTCCATATAGAAAACACTTGCAAATGATTTTTTCTGATTTCTTTTTGTGCTGGCAATCTTACAAGAACAGGTTTTCTTTTCTTACCCTGGCCTTCCCAGTACAGAAGAAAAATAGTCTGTGGAAATAGGCTTATCTCACAGTATTTCAGTTCATGATCCCCACCAGCAAATATGAGGGCACACAGAAATATTATGCAAAGTTACAAAGGTATGTAAAAACATTATTCAAGTTGCAACTAAATTTTCTGGACAACCACAATTCTATCCAATTGCTCAGAATCCAATCCTGTCTCTAACCCTTTCTAACACTGATGGAAGTTTGGATGTGTAGCTTCATTTTCAAATGGGTTTCTGTTATCTGTTTGATTTTTGACAAGATGTATCTAATGCACCAACAGGATGTGAACCCTACACAATATCTTCCATTTCTGAGAACACCTACCCTTAACATGATCAAAATAATGGGCTGCGCTCCCACCTGGACTGTGCAAGTACCTCATAAGGCTGCTCAGCTGAACAAATTTCATGGTTTTCCATTCTTGGCCTGGATGTCAGTGTGAAATATTCCCACAGTCAGATGCTCATTTACACAGCAAATAAACAGCAAAGCATCCCAGTAACCAGAAAATAGACACACACGAGCCAAACCTTGGACAGGGTGGAAGCCTGCTTGGTGACCAGTTGCTCCACACCTGGCTCAGAGGCTTGGGGATTCCATACATGATGTCCTGAGGTTTTATGGACACTCCATCTATCAGTATATTGAGGAAAAACAGAAGAAAAAAAATTAAACAGTAAAGAGAATAAAAAGATTAATTTTATGGGCCTAGGAGGACCTAACCTGGAAATATCATTGGCACCAATAGAGCTGTTTGGCAGACAAGAGCACCCTGATATTGCCAGAAGTTGTTTACTCAAACGTGACCATCCCCACTGTGAACTCCCCACCCTCCTGGTCCCCAGCCTGGCGAGCATCCCCACCTCCCTGTGGCTGGTGGAACCACTGCAATTGCCATGCTGACAGCTTTATTGCCTCCCTGACCTTGCTATTTTTAAAGAAACAGGTTATCTCGGTGATGTGAACAGGTCTTCCTTGTGCAGTCATGGCATCCCCACTGCAGGGAGCTGGAGCCTTCAGTCCTCACTCATTTGACTGCCAAGTCATCTGTTTCTGCTGCCCAGGAGCTTATGGCACTGGTTTTACTGAAAGCTGCCTAGACTGACAGTGATTTTCTTTTCCCAAATCACTCAGGAAATATTGTTTTAGATCTCTTCATCCAACTTAATTTACCTATACTGCCAGAAAGAGTTAAACTACCCAGACTCTGAGAGCCAAAGCTTGAAAGAACATCAGTTCGGAACATCCTGGCTGGGAGATGTGGAGGGATGTTTATGTGAGATGCTGGACTGAGCAGGGATCAGTGAAATGCGTACTCTGGTTGGAGTGAGAAACTGCAAGTGCAAGTTTTAGTGCATGAATCATTCTCTGGAATAAATTCCATTAAGT
Source organism: Chaetura pelagica (assembly GCF_000747805.2). Classification (NCBI taxonomy): domain Eukaryota; kingdom Metazoa; phylum Chordata; class Aves; order Apodiformes; family Apodidae; genus Chaetura; species Chaetura pelagica. The sequence continues at coordinate 7,965,009 of NW_009970717.1, read as the reverse complement.
AGGAAAATGGCAAAAATGGCATTGTAAGAAATGTCATTGCCCTCCAGCTCTGAAGGTGTGCATTGCAAAACGAGAGTGGACAGAATGGCCAGACCCTCAGCTGAGGAAAATAAAATATCCCAGTTGGCTGAGTGCTATGGATTTATTAAAGACTTCATGTCTAGATTATCTTTCCTGGGGCAGAGATGGATGTGGTTTCAGAAAATGTTAAAAGTTTGGGTTAAATTAGAAAAGCACTTAATGATTAAGTAACTATTTATCCAATATTCTCTATATCTAAACTCTTTACTCAGAATGATACAAATATATGAAAAATGCCACAGTGTCTCTCCCATTCTAAAATTCCTGCCTCTGGTCCTAATTCCGTAAGCAAAGAAATGCCGACAGCAAAGGTTAGACCAGCTGTGGTCATCTCCCACAAAAACATCTTTTTCAGTCTCAGCTGGAATGAGGAAATAAAATAAGTTTAAAAAAAAAATAATCAAATTCTTAATGCAGCCCAAATGTAGCCAAAGGTATCCAAGCTGCTCTAAATAATTTCACTAATCTTCATTGTGTAAAGTAATTTTGAGATCCTATCACTAAACTGCTTGAAAGATTCCCCTGGCACCTCCAAGTCTGCAGGCAAACCTTGAGGGACATTAAAGGAAGAGGTCTCCTCTCCTTCACAATTACTACTGCTTAGCCCTTGGGAATGGGAAGATGGTCTTATGGGTCACTAAACATCTACATCCCCTGTAAAGGTGATGGAGATAGGTATATCTGAGGCCTCCAGGGAGTAGCCAGTGGGTGTCAGCTGCACAGTGACACAGTTCCCATAACGTCAGAGCAAGAAGAGGTGGGTTAGAGTGAAAATGCGATTCAGTTGCTCACCAACCACCCTTCTGTTTTGAAGAAGTTCAGATAAGCAAACTGAAAATGATGTCATGGCTCCCACAGGACGCTGCAGTGCGTTGCCTTTTGTCCAGCCAGAGTACAACTCCTGTTAGTATGATACAACACAGTAGTTGGGAACTCAATAGAAAAAACAAAGCTGGAATTTAATTAAAAAAAACAAACAAAAAACACCAAAAAAACCCCAACCCTACAGCTTTTAACTCATTGCCCTTAACACTCAGAGCTACTGTAAGTGAGTGCCTTAACATGAAAACTCTGAAGACCAAAGAATTAAAGTAAATGCAATCAGCAGATTACTAAATACCAATGGGAAATTTAGAGCTATAGAGTGAAATCCCTGAGTATTAAAGGATTTACTGCTTGGCACTGATGAGAAGCAAATTTTTGGATTTCCATTTCTATCTTTAATTAGTAACTGAGGTTTACTTTAGTCTAAGTAACAAAAGATAACACACCCTAAAAGAAAATAGAAAGCGGTGTAATGAACTTCATAAAATGTCTTATTTAAAAATAATAAGAAAAAAGAATAGATTCAAATGGAAAATAAATTTCCAGCACTTCCATTTCCTTTTGTTTTTTTGTCTTCCCACCCATACTCAGCACTTTGCTAATAACATTCAGCTCTTTGCCTAAGACGTTACTGAGGGTGGTAACAAAGATAGCATTTTAAACCCAAAAGGGAGGCTCCCTTTTAGAAGGGACATTTTAGGAGTGTTCTTTCTCCTTCACAGCTTGGTTTTTGAAAGTTTGCTGTCTCCCTGCCCAGTTCCCAGGGCCTCTCACTGGAAGTAGGACCTAAAATGGATGATCTGTGCTTCTACATGGCTTCAGCTCTGAAAAAAACAGCTGTGTCAAATGTAGCATTTTTGTGTATAGATGCTTTGGGACAGGGGAAAGATAATGTTCTTCTGGTTAATCAGGAGATCCATAGCTTGGTTATCTGATGCCCCCATTTGCTGCTGGCACCATGGGTGAGGTAGTCCCAGGAGCTGGCTTGGCAGGGCCCCCCTCCCCTGCTGGCAGCAGCCTGGCTGGGCTACAGTGTGCCCAGCCACTGAGATGCATCAGGGACTTGGTGTCTGATCTCCTTGAACTGTGACACAGACTCTCACCGCAGCATTTTGAGCACAGCTCTTGCTGTGGCTTGAAGTCAAGCTGTGAAATATAAGCAGCTTCCTTCAGAGCAGGGAAAGAAAAAGAGCCTGTGGGGTTGAAGCTGAAGAAATACATGATAGTCCAGTCCCAATCAAACAATACACTGCAACAAGGAAGAAGCTGGACTATCATCTTGCTGCTGTTTATCATTCCCTTCTTATCTCCTTTCCCCAGGGAACCCAAGAATACTTTTGGTTCCCAGAATAATGTACTAAGGAGTGGGCTGTGGGTGGTTCTTGTGCTGAGGCTGAAGAGCAATGCCCATGGAGTAAAGAAATGATGGGGTGCTGGTGAGGCTGAGCCAGGAAGAGGAGACCTGTTTAAAGGGCAAGATTTTAGGAAGTTCACTGTCTGTGAAGGTTTGAGCTCTTGGATACCAAGATATGCAGCAAGACATGGCTGAGCTGATTGTTTCTTTATCTTCCATGGTCAGAAGAAGGCAGGACATATCCTATGGCAGGGACTAGGTCAAATAATTCCCATCATAGACTCACTAAACTCTCTCAAAAAAATGATTCAGTTATAAACCCTGTCTTCACCAACAGATCTGTCTCTCCAGCAGCACAGTCACATGTTACTTCTCAGTCAGGACTTAAGTCCAGCCCCAGCATCAAACAGGTCCTCTAAGTTTATGTATCATCTAAAGAGCAAAACTGCAGTAAGTGCAACCAACCCCAGAACTTTCAAAGCTAGTATTTAGGCCTCAAAGATTATTCTATGGCTTAAAAATGATGAGTTTAAAATGCTACTTTTAATTAAATTTTTGGTGTGCGTTGTAATTTCCAGTCCCTTGGGCTGAAAACTGGAAACTCAATGCACATTGTCAAAGATTTCATTACAAGTGAAAAGGATTAGAAGATACATCTCTGAAAATGATCACTGAGTAGAGTCTTATGATTGTAGGAGCTGAGTCCTTAACATAAATCATCAAATGCAAAGTACAGCCACAAGTAGGCTCCCTTTCATGGGGAAAAACCAAACCAAACAAAAAAACAATAACAACAACTAAAAAACCAAACAAGAAAAAAAAAACAACACAAAAAACACACAACAATAAAACAAACACCTCACAATGTGTTTAATTGATTAACTAACAAGTGATAGTGTTTCAATTTATGGTCATTGATTGGATCCCCATTCTCAAGGTGAATGGTGGTGTTACTCTTTCTGAGGCACTGATGGATATCTGCCCATCCCAGCCCTCGGTATCTCGATGCTTAAACAGCTCACAGCCCTTAATGTATTTTGGTTTTGTGACACCCCTGCTCTCTTCAGGAGGAAGGTTGCCACAGGGTAGTGTGATGGAGGAGCCCAGCAGAGTCATGAATTGGAATTACATCTCCCCATCTTTCAGGGTGCCCTGTGCTAGCTCAGAGAGAAAGCAGCTCCCTCACTTGTTTTTTTAATTTGTTAAAATAACAGTGCCATATTCCCAGGGGCAAATGGCAGGAATAATTGCATGCAAATTGCACTAGAGTCACACTAACGCACCCATTGCCACCCAAGGGCTCCTGAAGGGTTAATATCGAGGGCTCAGTGGAGTTCAGTTAATTTACAACTGGAGACCTTTATCATCTCACACTGACATTGAGGGCTCACATTTCGCACTTAATTACTTGTTCAGCAATCACGCCTGGAAGAGATAGATGTGTTTCTGTGTTTAGCCCATGCAGCTGTGAATTGTTTATTTACTTATCGTCAGGCTGGGAATGGCTGTAATTTAAAGGTTCAGATCTCTGCTACCCTGAGCAGGGCAGGTCTTCCTTTAAACACTTCCATATTGCAGCGGTGGAATTTCACTGGAGATGCCCATCTTCTCCTCCTGTTCCGGGTAATGGGCCAGCAGGTGTTACTGGTTACCGGTGACTGGGAGTATTTATGCTAAACAATGGCCGCCAAGTTCACAATCATAACGAGGGATCGGCAGAGATAAATTTTGGAAGGTAAAAAGCAGGCCAAAGAGATGAAGCAAGATGCATTCCAGTAACTCAGCTTCTGGGGAATGGCTCGATCTCTATCTCGGCTCTGGAATAGCTGAATCACGGCAGCTTCAAACAGTGGCTCACAGCAATTCATAGGCCAAATGGTGTAATTACAATTTAAGCTGTCAAATGGTGACCAGATGGCTTTATCTTTCACACCAGAGGCTTAAGAAGTTGGTAGGTGTGACCTTTCCACATACCAATCCACCTGTGTGGTGCAGAAGGTCTGCGAAAGCCGGTGCTCCCAGGGTGCCCAGCCATGTGCACTGCCGCCCGGCCTCAGCTTTGATGAGTCTTGAGCAAAGCTGTAGAAAGTCAACAGCATCAACATTCACAGGGCACCCAGGCTGCATCACCCTTAAATGCCATCACAGCACCCACCAGCAACGTTGTACTCCATCACTGCACGTGGATGCAGATAGTTACTGGGGTACAAAGCAGGGGTGATGCCCCCCATTATTCCCTTGGGGATCACAGGATCCATCTACCTAGGAAAGAAAGAATTGTGCAGGACAAGAGAATCTCAGTTCAATAGCTGGCTGACAAGATATAGCACAGAAGGAAAATGGGTGAAAATCCCTTCCAAGAGGGAAGAGCCAAAGCAGTCTGTCCATCCAGGCATTAGCAGCTCCTGGGTAGGCAGAGCTGTAGTGCAAGGATGCTGCATTGCAGCTGTCCTTGGGATGGATGCAACGGAGGAGAAGTTTCTGGTGGAAGCAGGCTGGACACGTCACCTGAAAAAGCCTGAGGTAGTTTCTGGATAGTCCCTGGGCAACGCCTATTCCAAATAAGACAAGGGGTAATGGCTGTAAACTGGAAGAGGGTGGATTTAGGTTAAACATAAGGAAGAAATTTTTCATTATGAGGGTGGCAAGACATTGACACAGGTTGCTCAGGGAAGCTGTGGCTGCCCCATCCCTGGAACTGTTCAAGGCCAGGTTGGATGGGGCTTGGAGCAACCTGGTCTAGTGTGAGTTGTCCCTGCCCATGGCAGCAGGGGTGGAACTGGATAATCTTTAGGGTCCCTTCCACCCCAAACCATTCTATGATTCTATGAAATTTCCAGCAGAGACCAGCTCCCAAGTTCAGTGCTTGCCTGGAAGAACATCATCATAACCTGTTCCATGGCCAAGGGCAGCTCTCTCCAGCCTCCAGGAAACCCAGCCTGACCCCAAACAAGCCCCAGCAGGAAAGCACACAGCTCTGCAGCAAGTCTTAGTGTTAAAGGGAAGGATTTGGGGGTTGATTTTAACCCTAGTGAATTATTCCCGTGGGCAGGTGGAAGGGGTGAGACACACCACCAGCAGCAGCCTCTTGGAGAAGCCAACTGCTTTTGATTTAAAGAGAAGGTTTTCCTGTTCTGCGTCCTTATGAGAAACACACATTTCTCCCAGTCCCAAGGTTATTTCTACCACACAGACGAGGAGAAGGGGATGGAAGCTGACAGGGAGCATAGCAAGGAGGGTTCATAAGAAGATGTGTGGCTTCCTAGTATTTTTTTCTATTATCACCACCACTGCGCTTGTGATGATTTACCAGTCCTTAAAGACAGAACATAATTAAAATAGTTTCATAATAACATGTAAAAAAAAAAGCTTTCTAGTTTTGAAGGAGTGTAAGAAATATTATTGGACATAGATAAATAAAAAATGCATATAATTCCAGGGTGATTTCCATTTTCTTAGAAACAGAAATAGAACCTTATGTGTCAGTTCAGTAAAGCCAAAGCAAGAAGAAAAAAAGCCCAAAAAACTAGATAGGTATAATTGAGTGAAATAAAATCCTGGTATTTGATTGGAGACAAAGTTAACACCTATTAAAAAAAAAAACCAACAACAAAAAAAAACCAAAAAACCAAAATCCAAACAAAACAAACAAACAAACAAATTAAACTAAACCAAACCAAAACAAACACCAACCTAAGAAAAAAAAGAAGAAAAGGAGATGAAATTAAAATGCCAAGAGAGCAGTGAGCTGCTTAACTGAACAGTCAGTGTTTGGGTGCGTTCACGGTTGCGTTGGCAGTGCATCCATGTATGTAGTGAAGTAAAAACACTGTGAAAACGGAAAACCCCCAAAATGCAACTTTTACAAAGGACTGAGAACAGCTCAGAAGTGCTGCGGGATTCACAGAAGTGCTTTGCAAGGCAGAAACAGTAACAAGCAAAAGCTGAGCTCGTTACAGTCCTGTGTGTTCAAGCGTGCTGGGGCTGGGATGGGTGCACCCAGGAAAACTTCACTCAGATGAATCTTTCCGCAATTTAACAGATACAAAGTGATGGAAGGTAATTACTGGCTATAAATAAGCCTCTCTGGCTGTCAGAGGAATCATTGTCGAGCTGCAAAAAACATTTGAGAGCACAGAGATTAAAGGCACTGGATGCAAGCAGCTATTTCAAAGTGTGGAGGAGAAGGGGAGAACATCCCTTCTTCTGATTCCTCAACACCGCCACTTCCCTCGGGCTTTCCCCACACTTCATGGGAAGCAAAAAAGTCTGAGGGGAGCTGAGGAGGCAGGGGGAGCTGGGAATGATGTCTTGAGGTCCTGCTGGGTGCCATAGGATGCTAGGTCATATGTAAAAAGTAAGTGGGAGAGGGAGGATTCCTTATTGCCGTGACATATGTGTTGGTTTTGCCCCGTCCGAACACAGCACTGCCTGTGCCTCCTGCATTTGCCTGCCTCTTACATTTGCCTGCCTCAGCAAGAGTATCATTCTCAAATACATTTTTTTGCACTGGGCATTTGTAGCAGAGCACTGGAGAATCTGCACTTCTGCAGGTGATTCCTCTTCAGCTCTGGGACCAGAGGGCCAAGGGGAGATTGAATGCTCTGACAGTTGCTCATCACCCCCCTACATTTCAAAGAGCTTATATCTGCCTGGCATGGAAGATTTCCCAAACTGTTTATATTAAGAGCAGCTTTTGATGCCAGCAATGAATATTACTCTATTACTGAAAGGAATCAAAAGCTAAAGTGCCTGCGTGTACAGTTAATCTATCCAAACAGAAAATGTTTCTTAAAAAATTATGGCACTATTTTTATAACAAACCTCAGCCAAACTCAAAACTGAATAAATATAATATGTTCTTTTAAAACCAATTTATTTTTTTAATCATGAGCAAAAAAATACTTTCCTTGCTTTCATTCATCAGCTAATACTTCCCCCCCCATATTCGTGTCAGCTGCACGTGGGAGCCCGGAGATTTGTCTGTGACAGGATTTCTGCTTTGGAGACATTTGGATTGAAACACTTCCCGAGGCTGGTGGGAAGGCGGATGTGAGCACCTTAAGTTAGCATCACAGCCAGCCTGTAGTTTATATGTCTTTTTAAAAAAACAACACATGAATAACGTACAAAAATGCCTCAAATGGAGCAGTAGTGATGGGAAAGGCAGCCACTGTAAAGCCTTGATCCATCACAAGCCCAAATAAAGACTGAGCTATGTGTGTTCTTGCAGGAGTGTGCAAAGGCATCTATTCCTACTGACATGCTGTTAGGGCAAAAACACAGAGTTTTGGTCTTCATGTTAGGAAAAACTGGCTGTAGAGTCATTACCACATTGTCATTTTCACTGGGGTAGCTTACAGCAGATTTTGGACATTCCATGGCATTTAAAAAATTATTATTACTATTACTGTTTTATTTTAACTTGAAGGACCGTGCAGAACGTCTGCAGTTTTTAAGTATTTATTTAGACTTGCATCATTGCCCAAGACCACAATTTGAATCTCTCAGGCCTCATCCCACGATCTTTTACTCCCCTAAACGCTGAGCAGATTTGATTCCCTCTTGAAGAGGAGTCTAACCAAACAATTTGCAGCGTGCAAGTACCCTAAAACGTAGTTAAAAATTATTAGAGGAGACTGCACTGTGTGATGAATAGGCAAGCAGGGTAACCTGAGTTCTGAGAGCTCACACACCCCCTTTCTGTTTGTTTGTTTGTTTGTTCTGCTTAACTTTCCAGGAGTTTCAACCTTAGTCCAACCCGCGGCCTTTACCATGCTAGAAAAAGCCACAAAAATTCTTTAATTCCTAAGGCCACGCTGATCATTTGTGCATCTGTATTTTAAGAGGGGGTGATTCTTGCTGTGAGCTGTTATAGAAAAACGGATTTCAGTTTCTGCCCTCTGATTTTCCTGTATGAAAGAGGAACTGTGTTTGGGTGCTGTGCCGATCCCCCAGCGTTTGTGCACTGCTTATTCTGCTGCCCTGTTAGAGGTCAAAAGCAGGTAATGTGTGTTGAAATTTCCAAGGACCGGAGTAAGATCTGAGGTTGTTGACTTTGATATCAGTTTTCTTCTACCCAGGGGGGGAAAAAAAATGTTAAAAATTAAAAAAAATAATAAAAAAAAAATAAAAAAATAAAAAAATCACTCCAGCTCCTCATTGATTTTTCATGGAAATTCACCGATTTCTCCCAGTTTAAGATCTGGTCTCTGATTTCTCCCTGATTATCATATCCGTCTGCCCCCCAAATGAAGTTCTGCTTTGTTGCAGCTCAGGAGGATGATATCATTATGACTGCACTGAGCAGGCGGCAAAAATTCGAGTTTGCTGGAACACTGGTGGTGAATGACAGGAGTTCAGAAAAAAAAAACAACAACCAAACGAAACCTCCCTGGTAAATGCACCTTCATAAAAAAGGAAAACAGTAAAAGGAAAGTTTAGCCAAAGCTTGAAACAGGGTCATCCTGTGCCTGTGGTGCAGGAGATGCTAAGGAGCTCAGTGCTGCAGAATTAACCACGGTTAGGAATTTCAATGCTGCTTTTAGAGCTCAGACTTCGCTCTGGCTGGGATTATTTTGTTTCAGCTGATTGTCCCTCTCTTCCCTACAAGGAGAAATCCCGGTTTGCATTTCTGCAACTTTAGATACTCTCAACGCGAATCGCTGGGATCAGCCACGTAATTTTATGGTCATCGTCCCCAGCTCTGCAAGGGGCAAAAGTGACCTTTAAACAAACAACATTTTGGCCATCACTGTTTTTCATTGGTGCAGAACAGGATTAGGATGTTCCTACTGGGCTCCTGAGATTTAAGCCACTTTTCTTCAGATATATTGACATGAATGTTGATACTAATTTCCCCTCTTGAGCTCTTACAGAAGGGAAAGCATTTAAAACTTACAGTTTAAATGTATCTGGGATATGAACTCTCAATTAATTATTGCTGGAGTCTAGAAATAACAATAATTGTTTTATTATTATTATTATTAATTTCCATTAACTCACATACTCAAGCCAAAGGGCCATTTTGTGCCCACTACATTACAAGCAAAACAAAACAGCTTGTGAAAACTTCAGTTGTCAAAATAGCCGGAATGTTCTGTCCCTTGAGAGCACAGGAAAGCAATATAGGTTCTTAAAAGAAGTCCAACAAATCAGATTTTTAACAATTACTCAGATAGTTGTTTCAGGGAAAGAAAGCAAAGAAGATAAAAATGGAAAATTATTTGCACTATGAGAACATTTTAGAGTTGTGTTGTTGTTTTTTTTCTGAATAGAATAAAACAAATGATTAAAAGATTTTTATACATTAATATGCATAAAGATTTACAATATTTTATATAGCAAGCTAACATTTCTGATACCTCTTACCAGTCCTAAATGACAAAATACACAGTTCAGGCTTTGTGAATCAGGGTGATTTAAAGCCATTCAAGGAAGCTCCTTTAAACACAGTGGCTTGAGATGAAATTACAGATTTAATTCTTCAGAACATTTTTCCCCAATGAGTATAAATGTGAAGTCTGCCCTTTAAATTAAATGACAGCAAGAAATCAGGAGAAAACAAAACAAAACAAATAATAGCAAGCAGTTTGAGATGGATCCTGCTCTTCCTAACCTCATTGTAAACAAAGGACTGGCTCGAATTTAGCTAATGAGATTTCACCAGTGTGAATTAAATTAAGCTAATTATTTTATTATTAAAACAGTATCTGCTTTTGCAAACAAAATTTTTTTTCCTAACAATTAAAGAATTTTTTCAGATTTAAAAATATACATGAGATGCAAAAGCAGAACTCCCAGGGACAGAATGGTACTGGGGGTAGAAAAAATAGTTTTCTTAATTGATTTCTATGTTAATTTTTAAAATAATTATTATCATTTAAAATAGTATCTAGAATGTCTCAGATCAAAACAAATTTGTGCTATTTACATTAAAAAAAAAAAAAAAAAAGCAATTTTTTTCCTTATTGCCATAATATCACGTCCAGGATTTTTAAGCGTGTGAAATTCATTTGCCAATTTTTGCAGCTACCCTGCAAGGTACGGGCTGAATTATCAGTTTTTTTTAAGCTTTGGAAAAGACAGAAGTGTTGTCTATGATCTGTTGCACATTATATTTGATTGTTTTTGTTTTTTAAGTGCTGTGCCGTAAACGATTATTTTTATAATTGCATAAAAATTAGATTACAGCTTGCTCCGTTCAGGGCAGGAGGGTATTGATTTTCCGCCTGGATACAGAAATCTACCCGATAAAAATTCTTAAACTGCGTGTTGATAAAGCAAATTGGGCTATAAGTATATAACAAGTGCTGAAAAGATAAATACGCTTTGAATTGCAGTGCAGAGACGTGCCCCGGCAGCAGCCGATGAGCGGACTTGGTCCCTCCTTGCACTGCCAAAGTCGCAATGCCACCTAATGGAGAGCCCGCACCTCGCACAACTGCAATCTTGGCTGAGTTTTAACAGCTTAAAAAATATATATATTTTTAAAAAACCCAAGCAAATAGCTTTACAAAGCAATAGTTTCAATGGAAGAATAACAAAATCCTCTAGCAAAGGCTGGACAAATATTTGGATTGCCTTGCTAGATGTCAGCACTTGCACTGAGTCGCGTTGTCTCGACCCATCCCTGTCTCCCGGGCAGATGCACGTGGCCCCGAGTCTTGGTTTCATAGGGGGTGCAGGGGCTGATGTGGGAGCTCAGATTTATGATCTGCACAGAAACCCCCCGTTCCCCTTCGGCAGAAAACGTGGAGACGTGACCCAGTTGCAGAGCGATGCGCGAAGCCGCTGGGATGCGGGAATCCCTGCTCCCTGACGGGTGGCAGTGCCACTGTCACCTTCCCCGGGGCTCACGCACCCGGCAGACATGGGCACGACCCTTTGCGGAGGGGTGGGCACGGAGAGACCCTGGGTGGGCGCAGAGACTGAGAATAAATACGCCCTTGCCTTAAAGTGCTCTGTGCACATCATAGCATGGCAGGGGCCAGAGTCTTATTGCCCTGCCAGAACTACCCAAAATGAGCAGGAAGCAAAACTCACCTTTTAAGTCTCAACAGGTCTGGGTGTGCAGGTTTGGCTCAGGTTAAGCATGAATGTGCTCTGAGGGTTTTCATCTCATAACCTGGGTGGGTTTCATGGTTTCCCTTTGCCTGTTGAAATGTTTTATGAATGGAAAACAAATGGTGCTGGGTCCATTGGGTCCACACAATGCAGAAGTTTAAAGGGGTTATTTAACAAATAGTGGTGTGCATTTTTTGGTTGGTTTTTTTTTTCCTCAGAATTTCCAGGACTGTTGGGCTTGATCCACTCTGCTTTTGCTAAGGGGAGCTTGGCTGTGGCAAGTCATAGGCAGGAACTGGAGTTTTTACCAAATATTATTATATTCCAAATATTTAATTAAGTCTTAATAGTTTAATAGCCAAACTAGAAACAAATTATTTTGAACAGCCCACCTTCTAGAATTCCCTCTCCCTATTTTTTTCACTTTTTATCTTTCTGATACCAGAATTTTGAGAGGATAAAAAAAAAAAAAAAAAAAGCAATTTTTTTCCTTATTGCCATAATATCACGTCCAGGATTTTTAAGCGTGTGAAATTCATTTGCCAATTTTTGCAGCTACCCTGCAAGGTACGGGCTGAATTATCAGGTTTTTTTAAGCTTTGGAAAAGACGGAAGTGTTGTCTATGATCTGTTGCACATTATATTTGATTGTTTTTGTTTTTTAAGTGCTGTGCCGTAAACGATTATTTTTATAATTGCATAAAAATTAGATTACAGCTTGCTCCGTTCAGGGCAGGAGGGTATTGATTTTCCGCCTGGATACAGAAATCTACCCGATAAAAATTCTTAAACTGCGTGTTGATAAAGCAAATTGGGCTATAAGTATATAACAAGTGCTGAAAAGATAAATACGCTTTGAATTGCAGTGCAGAGACGTGCCCCGGCAGCAGCCGATGAGCGGACTTGGTCCCTCCTTGCACTGCCAAAGTCGCAATGCCACCTAATGGAGAGCCCGCACCTCGCACAACTGCAATCTTGGCTGAGTTTTAACAGCTTAAAAAATATATATATTTTTAAAAAACCCAAGCAAATAGCTTTACAAAGCAATAGTTTCAATGGAAGAATAACAAAATCCTCTAGCAAAGGCTGGACAAATATTTGGATTGCCTTGCTAGATGTCAGCACTTGCACTGAGTCGCGTTGTCTCGACTAAAAAATATATATATTTTTAAAAAACCCAAGCAAATAGCTTTACAAAGCAATAGTTTCAATGGAAGAATAACAAAATCCTCTAGCAAAGGCTGGACAAATATTTGGATTGCCTTGCTAGATGTCAGCACTTGCACTGAGTCGCGTTGTCTCGACCCATCCCTGTCTCCCGGGCAGATGCACGTGGCCCCGAGTCTTGGTTTCATAGGGGGTGCAGGGGCTGATGTGGGAGCTCAGATTTATGATCTGCACAGAAACCCCCCGTTCCCCTTCGGCAGAAAACGTGGAGACGTGACCCAGTTGCAGAGCGATGCGCGAAGCCGCTGGGATGCGGGAATCCCTGCTCCCTGACGGGTGGCAGTGCCACTGTCACCTTCCCCGGGGCTCACGCACCCGGCAGACATGGGCACGACCCTTTGCGGAGGGGTGGGCACGGAGAGACCCTGGGTGGGCGCAGAGACTGAGAATAAATACGCCCTTGCCTTAAAGTGCTCTGTGCACATCATAGCATTGCAGTGCTACGAACATCCACGTGTGTGTGTGTGAGCACCTTCCCGGGAATGCTTTTCTCTGTGTATTCCCAGGCACGCATGGGACACTTGTATGGTCATCTAGACACACTTATCTAAATACAGGGGTAAAATCAGGCTGCATTTTCACTGGTGCCGCAAATGAAATCTGACCAACTTTCAGGACTGATTCCCAACCCAGGCCCTCATCTGAAAATGATTTAATATTTCCACCCAAGCTAAATACTGTTGGACATCAGACTATCAGAAAGCAGCTTGGATTTTGCTCTCCCCTTTCCCTGTCTCAGCTAAACAAAGCACCATTCTCTCCATCTCACGTATATTTTCCTTTACACTGTGCTCAGGATTTTCCTCTCATTTATTTCTCCGGGGCCTGATCCAAAACTCCCGCGATTTCAGGAGGTTTGGGATAGGGCCGTGCTCGTCTTCAGCTCCTGAGCTGCTGGAGCCGCGTCTGAAGGCAGCGCTGATCTGAAGGATAAACCTCAGGCCACACAGAATAATTTAGAAGAGGGGCTGGGGTGGAGGGGCAAGACAGTGTGCTCAGCTTCTGCCAAGGTCTGCAGTCTCTCTCTCCTCCCCCCCCCCCCCAACTCCTTAGGTTATTAGAAGGTTCGGGATAAAAATCAACTCTAAGAAAGACAGTTTTCAAAGCAGTGGGACTAAAGGCGGCAGTTAAAGCCAATAGATCTAGGTAGGCAGAAAAAAAGGAGCAGCTTTGCTGCTCTCAAAAATATATATATAAATAATTAAAAAGAATCGAAATAATTCTAAAATAAACTCAGACAAGCCCAACAAAAGAAAATCCGAAGCAAATAAAAAGCGAGTGGAACAGATTTCCGTGTTTACTTTTCTCTCTGCAGTTGGATCCCTTGTCGTAGCCACAAGCACTGCAAGAACAGGACGCGGGAAATAAAAGACGGGGAAGGGAGGGGGGAATGAATTTTAAAATCCATGCAATTGAAGGCAAAGGAAGCAAATCCAAAGCCTCCAAGCCGGGGCCAGCAGAGCAGCCGCGCCGCGTTCCCTGCCCGGGCTCTGCCCCCGTCGCCCGGCGAGGTTTTGCAAGGCAGGAGCTCAGAGTGGGGAAGGGGATGGTGTAAACCCTGGGCTCGGAGGGGAGGAAGAGGAGGAGAGTTGCGGGACGGGGAGAGGGAAGTGAAAAAGTCCAGTACATACAGCTTGATGAGTCCACCAGCCCCCAGCCTCCGCTTCTCTCTCTCTCCCTCTAAAGTCAAGAAAGGAAACGCGGTTCCTTTTTTTTTTTTTTTTTTCGGAATCAGAAAA
>NW_009970717.1:7949969-7950631 GCF_000747805.2 Chaetura pelagica | reverse complement strand
GGGCGGCGGCCGCGCGTAGCCCCGCGCAGGAGGCTGCGCAGCGCGGCCAGGGCAACGCGCACCGCGGGCTCCGCTCCCACCCGCGCTGTCCTCTCAGGGCTGTATTTTTACCCCGCGGAAACTCATTCCCCAGGGCCACGTTCGCTGCCGCGGACCCCCAAGCACCTCCCGCGGGTGCGGCCGCCCAGTTGTGCTTATTTTGCTCGGCATGGCAGAGCGCAGGGCAGGGCCGGGGGGGCGGCCGGGCTGGTTTCGCCCCCCAAAAAACTGCCAGAAATACCGACATCAGCCCCTCTGTTCCCAAGAGGAGCTGATGCAGCTCCCTGCCCACCCGCGCAGGGTGCGCAGCCCTTTCCGGGGAATGATCCTCCCTTCCCACGGGATGGGATAAGCAGGATGGAGAGATGAGCAAGTTCCGTGCGGTTATTTCTTCTAGAAGTGCATTTCGGACAAAGATTAGTGTAGCAAGGAGAAGTTGGGGTTTTGTTTCTTGTTGTTCTTGTTGTGTGGAGGTTCTTTGGGGGTTGGACTTTTCATTTTTCACAGCTAGCGCCTTTGTTTTCCTCAATTCACCCATTTCTCCCCCTCTTCATCCCGTTTCGAAATGATGGGCTCTGCCTGCTGGTACGGACCGAAATTCTCCCCTACCTCCCTCTTCCCCC
>NW_009970717.1:7948174-7949937 GCF_000747805.2 Chaetura pelagica | reverse complement strand
GCGGGGCCGGGACTGGGGCAGCCCCGGGCAAAGGGTGTGTTGCCCTCCCCGAAAAATGCGGGACACGCTCCGGGGTCACTGCTAAAAGCAACACAACTCCGCATTTTTTAATAAAGAGCGTTCTCTTGCGAGCTGGCTGCCTTCCACCCACCCCACGGATGAGCTGGCTCTGTAAACATTGAATAGAAGATTAACACTGCTGTTCTAACCTCATAGAGAGCTGTGCCTTAGGAAGGCTTTTACTGCTGCTGATCTATGGGCTCCAGAATAGCCCTTTTATTTTCAGGGTGACAACAGCCCCGAGTCCTGCCATCCTCAGCGCAGCCCCGGTCCCTCCCCATCCCCATCCCCATCCCTCCCGGCTTGGGAGCTGCTGAGGCTTAGGGGGTTCTCCCCAGCAGAAAGAGCGGCTGCAAAAATCCCGCAGAGGTTGTTGGGTTGTTGGGGTTTTTTTAAGTTGTGTGTTGGGTTTTTTTCTTCTTTTTATGGGTGATGTCTTTAATTTGGCAGCCGAGAAGAGCTCGTAACAAATGACAGAGCGAGCTGCCGGGGAGGTTTTCCAAGCAGACACCGGCCTGTTCGCAAGAGCTCCTTTACTGATCGCTTAATTCTCGGGAGGGGAACAAACCAGCGCTATCTGCTAGTGGGAGTGCGGGTAATTTATTATAGAAGCTTAGTTCAAAGGTACTGCTCTGCAACGCTGTTAGCTGTGCTCTGCATTGGCGAAGAGGAGGGGGAAAGCTGGCAAGGGCAAGTTCGTTTGCCCAGGAATTACACAAACACCCTCCTCAATCCCGGGGGGAAGCTGCGACCTGCACGGGAGAGATGCGGGATGGGGCGGGGGCAACTTGGTTTGTTGGTTTGGAGTTGCTTGTTTTGTGTGTTGGTTTTTTTTCTCTTTCTTTTGCTGAAATAGTACCAGGCTGGGGGAAATAATGTGCAAATCAGGGATAAAAGACTGGAGGAAGAGCCGAATGCCCCGGGCCGGGTGAGAGCAGAGCCCAGGCGGGCAGAGCTCCGCGAGCAGCCGCGGACCCACCGCATCCTCCCTCCATCCCTCACTGTCACCCGCCTGCGCACCCAGCTCAGCCCCCAGCAAGAGACTGTAGTTAGCAGAAAAGAAGTTGGAATAATAATAGTAATTTTTAAAAGGGAGGGGAAAAGGGGAAAAGAACAGAAAGATTAAAAAAAAACCACCCAACAACACCAAGCAGTTCTGCTTTCCTTCCCACTTGCCCTTCCTCTCACAAGCAAGACCTTTACCTACTAAAATGTTTCCTTGGGTAAGGTTTTCCCCCCATATCGTTTTACCCTCCCGATCCCTTTAGGTAAATCCCTGTAATGCACGACATGTTTGAGGTTCCCCCCCCTACATTCACCCTTTCCGAGCAATACTGGCATGAGCTTGCTTGAGGATGATGATTGAGCTTGTTTTGGCCACAACCTCTATGACAGCGAGACTGAAGCGTTAAAAACGATATAAAAATCGAAATAAAACAGCAGACATGAGCTGGAGTACCCGGAAAACCGTGAGACAAAACGCACTGTATCCAGAGTGGGTTTTACCTTTAGGAGACGCTTCAAATTGCCCCTATGGACACTTTGGAGACCTTTGAAATCCCTGCATTAGCTATTTGGTGCATTTAACATCCGCACTCATTGTACCCCCGAGGCGCCCAAAACCTTGAAAACCGAGTTTTATTAACCTAATAAAAACTGCGCGCACAAAATTCTGGGGGAAAAATTCAAGAATCAAGAAAGAA
>NW_009970717.1:7936703-7947982 GCF_000747805.2 Chaetura pelagica | reverse complement strand
GGGGGGGGGGAGAACCAACCAACCAAAACCCAAACAAAACAACCCTTCTGAGGAGTTTCTGGAGATTTTTCAAAGCTGGATTAAACGTGGTGGAGACGAACAATTTATTTGTCTGAATAGGATTTAAAAAAACCCAACTGAGACGATTAGTTTTATAGCGGAATTGCTTTATAAAATAAATCGAGCATACATACAGGTTTATAACTGACAAGCTGTCTTCGTTTCGAACTTTATGATCTGTTTTCCCTCTTCCTTGATTCCTGCGTTGTGCAATAACTCAGTCATTTTTATGAACAAAGGGGAAATATAACGAGAAACATGACGGCAGGAGTGTGTGTTTTCTGCCCACTAGCAGAGCGGTTTGCATGTAATTAATTTTGTTTCCAGCCAAAACTAACGATCTTAACGTCTTACATGATGGGAAACGACGTATTTACAGTGTGGCCATTGTACGCTGGGATACTGGGACTTTTCTGTGCCTTAAATATCACCGGGACGGGGGTCCCGGCGCTGTTCCCCATCCCTTCACGGGCAGCATCCCTGCTCCGACAGCATCAGGGAGAAGGGATTCAGATGTTTCCCCTCAACTGTTCTTTTCCATCCGCCTTTCTAGTCCGTTAAGAGAATTGCTCACGAAAGGGGAAAAAAAAAAAAAAATCATTAAAGATTAAGAATAAGAAAATAAGAATTTAAAAGTCACTTTTGTGATCGCTTTGATTCAGGAAACCTAGTCAAGCTCCAAGCTCTCTCAAACGCAGCTGAAATGCAGCTGCAGCCGCCTCTCCCCTACAGTGTTTTTCATGCCCAGGGCACACTCGCTTAAAGCAGCTTGACAAAATGACGTTTTTTTCTATCAAACCCCCTCTAAAGCGCTTTTTTTTCCACCCAAAGGTCCCGTTTGGGGCTCTCCGGGGCTCGGCGTGTGCCCTGCCTCAGGTAACCCTCATTGAAGCACAAGTGCCATAAACCCAGTAGCCATTAGCAATTGGTACAGCTAAGTGTTGTATCTTTCAGATAAGGGCTTATCTATATAGCCATTAAACCCTCACTTGCCTCTTCAGCACGCAGAGAGGCTGGGGGTGTCGGTTCCTACAGGAAAATATTTATCTAGTCTCTTTCGGACAGGAGGGTTTAATGCAGTCTGAGTTGACTTGCCAGGAGAAACCCATTCCTTGTTTTTGTTTGGTGGGTTGTAATGACGTGGATTAAAAGCCTTCAAAGCTTCTTGTTTGCCCACAAAACAAATCAGAGGTCATCTGGGAGGAGTGACAGGAGGCTTAACATGTGGTGTCTTTTCTTCTTGGTGAAGTTAATGTTTGGCCATATACACGGGCTGTTGGGGAAAGCAAGATTTATATATATTCCAGAAAAATAAAAATAAAAGGAAAATAGGACCCGATCCTGCTAGCTGTGACTGAGCCTGGAGCATGCAGGTTCAAGTCCATGCGGTCCAGCTGAGCTAAAAATAAACCCACCCACAAGTATCCCTGGGATCGGAGCATCACCAGGATTGGGCCCTGGAGGTGGATGCAGCAAGGAAGGAGATGAGGAGGAATCTCTCTGACCTGGCACTGGTCACACTGCTTGTTCAGCTTCCCGTGTGAGCTGTGTGGATTCAGTGGGATTAACAAGATTTAGGTTCTGTTCCTATATCCTCAGTCATTGTCCTTGGCAGAGTTTTACCTACCTATGGATACTCTCACAAAGCACAGACTGCAGAGTACTAGACAACTCAAATACCAGGCTTTTATTAACACAACAACAGCACCAAAAATTAGTCTGGGAGGTAGCTAGAAAGATGTCCTGTTATTCTGTCCTAGCTCTTTTTAAAATCCTGTCAATTTCAAACTTTTATACCAAGACTGGTAGCATGTGTTTTTCTTTTTTATAGATGAGGAAACGGAAGCACTAGGGAAAAAAAAGAGGTTTATCCAAGGTGCAATTTAAATGGTAAAGGGCAGGATTTGAAAAAAAAAAAAAAAAAAGGCAGGTTATTTGCATCCCAGCCTGGTGTGTTTATACCAAAGCCACATTGACTTTCAGATAAGAACCTCTGTTTAGTTCTTACTGAAGTCGATGGAAATTTCAACACTGCTTTCAAATAAAAGGCTGAGGAGACTGGTAAATGATCATTTGCTGTTGATCCTTCCTGAACAGCTCTGTTTTGTTTTGTTTTTGTTTTTGTTTTTTTAAACATAGAAAATTTCCAAGCTCCATCTGGGGCCTGGCGTTTACAGGGGGAGGGCTGCAGAAAACTGGGAGCACTGGTATGCTTTGGTCCAGAAGGAAGTAAAAGAATCAGTCTTGCAAGCAGCATTTTCAAAGAGGGGGCAGCTGCAATCCGAACCCTTTCTCTCAGTTGAAACTGCACATTATTAGAAGGGCACCCTTTTTGATCCGTGTACAAAATCCTAAAATCTGACGTTTTTGCTGGCAGCAGGATGCCTTAGAGCAGCAGCCTGAATTATTCCTCTGAAAGCCAAGTCAGAACTTTCCGTGCGACGACACACACAAAACTCAGGGCTCAGACATGAGTAGAAATTTTACACACCTTCGCCTAATCGTGTTATAATGGAGCCAGATTACAAGAAGTTTTTCCTCAGTAGCTGTCAGCTTGGAGGATAAGGCTGTGGATATCAGCTCACTATCTTCCCACCCCCATGAAGAAGGTAAAATCCAGAGCCCCATAAAGCCGGGGAATATTTGCCACTGAGTTATGAGAGAAGAGATGAAATCTCTTGTTAAAATAACAATATTCCATTACAGTTGGTTTTGGCCAATTTCTGTCCTGTGTTTGTAACTTGCCTTGCTTCAGCAATGGTCATTTGAGTGCAGGCATCTCATTAGCTTCATTAGCAAAGCCAGGTATGCCAGAACTGCACCCTCAGGGCATTCTATCCCACTCATGGCAGTGAGGTTTGAGGGCATTGAGTTCTGTTCAAGAGAAGCTATTTTTAGGCCAAATCTTCAACGTGCCTTTTGAGAGGTAGGGGAAATTAGACACCCAGAGGAGGTGGACACAGCCCTGTGGGTCTGGTCCCCCTGTGTCTACATTTGTGGGTCGTTAATGTGCATTTAGCTGTGCCTTCCATGGGGTCCCATCTGTTATCTCACCGTGTTTACCTTGCACTCTCTTTGCTGGATGATTGACTGCTAAGATTGAACTACAACAGGCTTTTCTTGCCCAAAATATTATTCCTGAGGGCCTCTGACGGCTCCCTACTGTGATCCCATAAAAGCCACCCCCCTTCTGGTCCTCTCCTGCATTTGGTCTTGGCAAAGGTGCTAAAAAAGAAACGAATGGGCCAATAAGTAGTTTATTGCCCTCACTCATTTGGGATCCACAGCAACCCTGAGTACCCCCTGCCTTGTAAGCACATTAGTTGTATTAGCCCTCAGCCTGCCCCAGAAAGGTCTATTTCATCTCTTTCTGTGCTTTCAAACAAACAACAAAAACCAACCCATGCCGAGGTAAGACATCAATTTTCCTGCCACTCAATATTTCAGGCTATAATTGCTGACTTGTGGAGTGCAACACAAGCGAGCAGTAATTCCAAAGGCTCCAGATGACTTTATGCTTTTTTTTTTTTTTCCTTCTTTTTTTTCCTGGTTGGTAAAAAAAATGCTCAAAACTCAAGCAAGGCTAGGTCTTCACAGCTGAAGTTTCAAAAGATGAGAGGACTTTCTAACCTGCCAAAGGAGTGAGCAGGGAGAAGAAAGGAGCAGAGCCAGAGAAGATGTTATGCTCCTTTCAGCACCTTGCTTCCAGGAGTATCTAATCAATATGAATCAAAAAGCAACTGATCTCTTTATAACGATCCTTTTTTCATTAGGATAAATTTCCCAACTGGTCTCTTCGTTTCCTCCACCTGCAGCTGGTTTCTGAGCTGGAGGTGGGGTTCAAGCAGCATCCAGCCAGGAGCAGGAAAGCCTCTGCTCCACCTGCCAAGGCATCCAGCCTGCAGGCAGCAGCTGCACATCCCTGAGCTGTACCCTCTAGTGGACTCTGCCTGCATTTTCTGTTGGAAAATAATATTATATGCAACTTCCATCTTCACCATACTGCTGGAAAGCTTTGCAACATGGTCCCTGCTGTGCTGGAGGGATATCCTCATTGTTTCAACCTCTTACCCACAGAATAGGCTCTAGCCTGACATTTTCATAAAGGATCTAAAAATCACGGTGCAAGAAATAAACCCTCTGAAGTAAACACCTTTTTTTCCTTTGTGGGAATGAAGCTGAATATCTTTTTAATTTTCCAGGCATGGAAGGGAAGGGAGAATTCCAGCCTAAAGCAAAAGACTAAAGAATATATTTTTATCATTCTTATTGATTTTATATTTTATAACTGTATGGCTCTTATTACAAGTAATCTTCCTAAAATAATTCCCAGGCTGAGCCCTCATTTTGTGGGGGAATATATAATGATAAAATAGTCTTGTAAATGGAACAAGTTATCTTATTCAGGGGTATGAAATTTAAACAATTTTTTTTTTATTTTTTTTTTTTAAAAGAAAGGCTCTTTACCATTATCACACTGACTTTTAAGCTGGTCACATTTACCAAAAAAACCACCAAAACAGTATATAGGAGCAGGTCACCCTCTTTCTCAGCTCCTCAGTCCTGCTTGGCAGCTCTAACTTGAAGGATTCTCTCAAAATAGTTGGATATCCCAAGCTTGGAAGTTGCAGAACAGTAATGACAGTAGAGATCATATGTTAACTACATCACCTTGTCTTTGCAAAGGTCTCCAGTCCAAAGTAGCTCTGCTTCTGCAGGTTTTTGGCATTGAACAGTCATATTAATTTTATGCTTTGTTTATTTAATTGTAGGAGGAGAAAACCAACACATTTCTCCGTTATCAGAGGAGAAAGAACAGTGGCAGGAAATTAGGTCAATGAAATTCCCTTGCTGTGCAGAGAAGCGGCTTTGTTCCTTAAAAAATTTCCACTGGAGAAAACAAGTATCCTGTGCTGCAGAGCTGCCTCCCTTGTTTCATCTCAGACCCCCTTCCCAGCTCTTTGCCATGGATTCAATTACCCTTCCTGGGAAACAAGATGTGGCTCTAAATTAAATCAAACCATTTATTTGTCTGGGCAGCTTGGCTAAGATACATCATGTGGTTTCCAGAGAAGTTGCTGCCATCTGAAAGCTTGTCTTTGCAGTTGTCACTCCCCAGCAAGAAGAGACCTGGGTGCCAGTGTCAGACTGGAAGTTCTATTTGTGGACCTTCTTTTTTCCCCTCGAGGGAAATGGTCCCATCCAGGATGGGTCTTCTTTAGTGGTGCTATTTCCTTGCCTCCATTCAGAGACTTATTTTTTAAAAGATATTTTTCCATATTGGTGACATCCAAAACATCTTCCCAAAGTCTGATTTCTTCCAGGCTTCTCAAAACAGACTTGAAGTTGGTAAATACCTAAGAAGTGTGTTCTGTGCAAGAATCCCATGCATTCACTTACATCTTGTCCAGGCTGCAAGGAAGGAGAGAGTTTTCTATCTACTTTGTGACGGAAGTAAACCAAGGTTCTGCATCTTTGCATTTATCTCCTAGAAGCTTTGCTCAAGTCTCTGCACAGCAGCTTCAACAGGGTTGCCTTATCTCACATCCCCAGAGGAATTAAAAATATCTGTATCTATGTCATCTCACCTGAATTTACAGATGAGAGGAGCATTGAGTGATATCACTGATCTTCCCAACTCACTCTGGCAGTTCAGCCCCTCAGTGCCTGTCTAAAGCAAGGCCCCCTCACCAGGGAGATAGCCCAAAATCACATTAGAAAGGCCTCCTGGTATTTTTAAAACTTCCACCTTTTTCTGTGTATGCTCCCTTTTTGAAGGGAACTCATCCCTAAGAGTGTTGGGGACTCAAATTATGAGGTTCTCTCCTTGTTTATAATGAGATTTAGTTTTTCTTCAAATAAGGCACTTGTGATACTGAGCTCCTGGAACAGCTTTTGGTCCTGGAGGCACAAAAAGTTGCCCACCAGACCCTTCTAAGAAGTTTGTGGCAGCAGAAATTCAGGAACTGCACATAAGGGAAGTCTTTGAAAGCTGTAGAAGGAAAAGGAGAAGAATTCACAAAGGAGTGAGATCCAGGAAGTAATGCAGGTTTCTGGGGATGTGCTACTGGTCATAAGGCACTGCTTATGTCATCAAATGAGCCATCATACATAGAGACCTTCAACAGAATGTCCATGTTTTGGGCATTGCAGTGTTTCCCATAAACTGTTGCAGAAAGTAAGTGCCACCAGGACAGATGGAGAGAGAAGGTCCCAACAGCAACTTTCCATTAAGCCAGAACCATCCTGAAGGGAAACAGATAAAGCTGAACAAGCCAGAGACCTACGGCTGACATTTGAGCAGGCAACTGCCCTCCTGGGCCACAGGGCAAATGTTGGTGGTACATGACATCCAGTTTTGCATTTACATTGGTGATTTTCCCCATCCCTAATCCAAACTTCTGCAGCCTTGTAGGAATGGTCCCCAAATGCCCCTCCCCAGCAGGTCCTTGCCACAGCTTTACACACCATCCATTGTAACCCTGTAAACACTGAACGAGGGTGAATTAGAGACACATTTTGGAAATAGACTCCTGCTTCTGTGTGAGGTTAATTAGTGGTTTGCTAGTATGTTAACTGCTCTGCACGTTGACCTCAGGCTGGTTTGTCTCTAATGAACAGAAGCAGTTCTCCAGCAACAGGTAACCACCAATTTCTCAGGGACTATAACTTAAGTAACACGCATCGAGTTACTGAGTCTCCCATCTGGCCAAGAAGTGAGAAAATTCTTCTTAGGAAATTCACCTTCTCCATCCCCCAAGGAGAGAGGTTATTCGAGTGATCTCAAGTCTCATTTAAAATTCAAAGCCTGAGATGGTTTGAGACCTTCCTCCTTTCTTTTCAATAAACTCCTCCAAAGTTTATGGGACTTTTTGGACCATGGTCTGATGACAACCCTTTTTTTTTTTTCCTATGGTAAAGTTCATCAAGAAAGAATTCACCTTTTGTAGGAAACCTCATTTTGATCAGGAAATGTAGTTTTGCCAATGTTAAGTCCAGCTAGACAGGCTCTTGTCAGGAAGTAGGATAGGGCCAGGCTGAAAATCCAAGACTTTTTCCCTTTCCTGTTAGGATGTCCTTGTATTGACAGGTTATAAAGCTGAAACATGCTCTGAAAAGAAAAACCCAAAACCAAATAACAATGCACAGAGGTGGCTTTTGGGTGACCCAATGGCTTAGCTCCTATTTTTTATTTTATTTTTTTTTTTATTTTCCATGGGATTTAGGAAGAATTGCAAAGGCTGCAAAGCTTTGCAAGAGAAATGCTGCGAGTTGCAAGCCATGCTGGCTGCATTGGCTGCCAAGGAGTTTTGAGATGATCCCTGGAAACACATTTGGTTTTAATCAGGCCCCTGAACTGTGGAACATCCTGTTTGTCTACACTTATTATTACTGACAAATTATCCTTCTCCAAATCTCAGGGAGCATTCACTTTATCCCCACATTAAACCTGATTGGAAACAGTAGGTTTAATTGGACTCAGCATGAGGCCTGGTCGTAAACTGCACCAGTTCCTTTTTTTATTGTGGCATTCACTAGATGTGTGAAAATACTATATTTCATATACAGACCCCAGTTTGCTACTGCAAGGGCTGTTAAAGACAATGCACAGATGCCCTGTGCTACATGAGCAACTTCTGCCCAACCTATGGCTGGGAAAAGTTGGTTGTTCTCAGCAGGCTGTGTATATAACATGTTGTTCCAGAGGCAAAAGATCTGGCCCCCAAAATCAAGGAGTTGCCTTCCATCACTAACCAACCCCCACAGTTTGCAAGAGTCTGCTCTGCTTCAGCTGAGGTCCAGAGATGGAGAGATGGAGAAAATGGGGCAGGGTGTGGAGGACTGTCCTCTTGTTGGTCTTAGGGAAATACAAGAGCATATCCTTCTTCCCCTTATTAGTTGGAGACTTTCCTAGAAAAAGCATTAAGCAAACCTGCAGGGTCAAAGGTGGATGACTTGGATATATTTGGAGCTTGTGTGGATGGTTGATTAGACAGGAGAAGTGCTGAAACCCTTATGTTTGATGAGTCCACTTCTGCTGGACTGACATGCTGGCTGAGGGTGTACAGTTACGTATTTGGCCAATGCTCTAAGATCTTTCTGACATCTCTGATTTTCCCTTGCCTGGCTTGACCGTCCAGCTGCTGTGCCTCATCCAGGTGTGCACTGCAGGGAGAGCCAGGTGGTTCCAAACCAGTGATAAGGTCTAGTGAGGTGTCACGTAGTGACAATCTTGGGTGGAAGCCCAGAAAGCGAGCTCATGTCCCACCTTGTGGAGAGCTGCTGGCAGGAGCTGAGCTGTTAAGAAACCGCTTTCCAATGTCCTGGGTGTGGAAAAGCATGAGACAGCATGATCTGTCTGGGCTGCAGGGGAAGATGAAAAAACAAACCAGCAGAAGACAAACAGAGAACCCAACCTCTTTGCTAGTCAGGTTTACACAGTTTGGGATTATTCATTAGGGTCTGAAGGTGGGAAGGGTGATCTGCTGAAACAAAGCTTTTCATAACAACACAGTCTCTCCTAAGTTGGTAAAATAATGCCATTCAAGGGAGTAGCTGGGGCTAGATATTATTTTAAACAGGATGTGAATTGCATTTCCACGTGCCGTGGCTTCCCAGTGTGCTGAGGCAGGCGATGGTGGTGCTGTTTCACAGCCACGTGTGGGACCTGGTGCTGCTGGTGAGGCAGAAGATGTTGCTGCAGTTCAGCTCCTACAGCTCCCTAGGGCCCAGGATCGCACTCCTCCGCACCCTGGGCAGCACTGGGTCCTCCCTCCACCAGGTCTTTAGTGACCAGATGAGGGTGCAGACCCTGGGAAGCTGCCCTGGGTGCAGACCCCTTCCCCCTGGGGACACCTTGGCTGGGGACTCACTCCCCTGGGGGAGACAGACCCTGCTTCCCTCTAGGTGTTCCTGGGTGGCAGAGACAGCCCCTGCTGTAGGGGGCACCCCAGTGTAGAGGCAGATCCTGCCACACCACATGGAGCTGCCCCCCAGTCCACAGACAGACCTGCTGGCAGGTTGGGGTCCCCAGTGTGGAGGCAGAGCCCTCCCTCTGAATAGGTGGCACCCCCAGTACAGAGACAGCACCTGGCTGTAGAGGTGCCACCCCCCAGTACAGACACAAACACCCTGTGGTGCAGGCAACCTGAGTATATCGACACACTTCCTCCCCCCATTATGGAGACATACACACTTCACACCCTGTTTAGGGGGTACCCTTCAGTACAGAAACAGATCTGTCCCTCTCTATAGGTACCCCCAGGCAGATGGGGCTGGGACACAGGAGCAGGTTTTGTGCTGTGGTTTCCTACTAAGTCTCATCCAGATTTTAGGCTTCTCAATCTCAGCCTAACCATAAGGGTGGATGACCTTAACCTTGTGTTTCTGCTAGCACAGTCCCTACCTGGCAGCTGGGGGATCCTGTTTATTTTCATATATTCTTATTGACACTGGAAAATAACAGCATTTATATCTTTCAGGAGGTCACAGCCAAGTGCCAGAAAGGAGACTGTCCAACATGACATACCCAGTCTGTCAGCACTCTCAGGCCTAATCACTGCTTCAAATGAAGGAATCCTTCACTGCCTGGTTTATCAACTGTAGTACCAATGCCCCTGGCCTAAACTTCAGGGGAGACTCTACTTCAGGTTGCTTCAGTGAACCCAGGCAGGATCAAACCCTCCCTCTGGATTTGTATGTCAGTATCTGCAAGGCTGGTTTTCCCAAGAGTTTGTCTCAGCTTGTTACCCCATCCAACATTAGTGTTGCTTGTTGAGAGACCAAAGTGGCAGATGTTGCTGCTTGTGTCCCCTCCACCCCAAACCATGGTCTATGCACCTTGCTCTAGAAGCATGTCTAGAGTGCATTTGTGTTTTCCCGGTTTCTAAGTTGTTTCTCCCTGTGTCTTGCCAAAAAAACCTTGAAAATGATGAAAACATCACATGGGTTGTTGATTAAGGCTCCCTACCAGAAAAACAAACAGAAAAGGAATTGCAAATGTAATGAATACGCATAAGACAGAGATTGTCCCAAACTGTGCCAGAGCACATCTCTTAAATCTTTCTCCAAAACTGGCTTTGACAAAATCCACACCTCTTGCTGTCTGGTAAATGGTGTCACTGTAGTGCTTCTTCTAGTGACACAACATTTTAAACTGTCTATCTTGACAGTTAGTCAAGAGAGGGCTTGGTTGATCAGCTGCTGGTTGCTTTCTGGAGACTTATTTGTATTTTTTAGGGAAACTTTTTAAAAGGTCACAGCAGAAGGCTTGTTTGTAGGTGACTGTGATGTTGGGCAAGTTCAGCCCATCTGAAAATAACGCCCATCTGCTCTGCTCTTAAGTATCAGCCCTGTGGAGGTACAAGCAGATGTGTCCTCCTGGAGTAGTAAATCCTTGGTGCTTTTCTGGAGGCCTCATGGATGTAGATCTGTAGCTGGTCCCTGCTGTCCCTCAGCTCTTGGGTGCAGACAGGACATATGCAACCAGGGACACCCCTCACACATCCCACCCCAGCAGGGTCAACAAACCAAACACGCAGCCTTTCCCCACCTTCTGCTTCTGATAACCTGGAGCAGTCATTTCCACCACACCATTTCTGGGTGCTCTCTTCTTTGTGCACCTTCTTGCCTTTGGCTTCATTTCTGAGGTGGGCACCCAGAAAATACTTCAGGGTACTTTTTAAAGGGGCAGATCTACAAGTGAGTCATGGCTGAGACACCAAGGTATGTCCCAGAGCCAAGGCACCCACCTCTCACTGAAAATTGCTTCTATCCTTCTCCATACAATATGTTTCCTCTATGGTATTTTGAAAGAAAACACACTGCAGTGGTTGGAAGAGATGTGGAGCTTCTTACCAGATGGAGGTGGCCTGACAGCTTGTAAAAAAACCTTTGCAAACAGTTCAGAGTAACGACAACTGACCTCAATTACTGAGGCCTTTCATTCCTCCATCTGGGTAGAGCACTCACAACTGCACGATGCTGGGGTGAGAAACAGGCTGGGAGGAATAAGGAAACAGCCTGTGTAAAACCATAATGCTTTAGAAAACATATCCCACAAACAAATCCTTTCTCATGCTGTGTTTTTCCCCCAGTTCAGCTTTGGTACTGAACTTTCCATTTTCAGCTGACCAACATAAATTAAAGCCAAACATTGGCATAGAGAGGAAAGATGGAGAAAGTTGACCATTTCCCTCAGGAGGTCAGCCACAAATTCC
>NW_009970717.1:7904249-7936385 GCF_000747805.2 Chaetura pelagica | reverse complement strand
TTCCTGCTGTTGTCTGAGAAATGATGAGCTACTCTTTGGAGACATGACTTAGATCATTTAGTGTCACAGGGAAACTTTTCAGGCGTTTCAACAAGGGTTGAAATATGTCTTTTTTTTTCCCTCTCCTTTTTTATAAATATAGTTTTAGACTATGTATGTTCCTTTTTCTTTTTTTTCCCTCCTTTTTCCTTTTTTCTCTTAATACAGTCTTCTATACAAAAAGTCAGTTGTGCATGGTGCTATTTCCTTTGGGCCATCATACAAGAAATGTTCCCAACTCACTTCATGCCACTACAAATATCTCTTTACCTCGGAGAAAAGGGCACATCACTCACTTTGCAGGCCTAAATAAATTTGACTGCTTGGAGCTCTAACAGCTCTGGATGACAAAGTATGTCAAGGAAAATATGTCATTCCCCCTTCATAATTCTTCTCACTTTCATTATTCATAAATATAGGATATAAATCCATTGCTGTAAAAGGGCTCTGTCACAGGAGGCAAGGTAGCTGGTGATTGTCTCCCACCCCACCCCACTGAGATTTGAGACTAATTCACAATTAAATGGCAACTCCAAGTGCTAAGGATGGAGGATTTAGAAGATCTTGTAGGTGACATTTCCAGACAGAAGGAAAACAAGCTTTCCATTTCACCTTAAATGATTAATAAGGCGACGTGGTTTCGAACCTGCTGCAGAGGCTTTTCTGGTTTTCACATTTACCACGTCTCCTTGCTGACTGACTTAACAGATGCAACTCGTATTTAGTAGGGATGAGTAAAATGGTTCAAGACACCATAAATGTTCATCAAAAACTCACACGAAGCCTGAAATGGGCTTTCTGCTGAGGTTCTCGGAGCTGACTTTTAAAATTCCTCTTCATCATGTAATGGCTCTGGCCCCACTTTCATCCTTGGATTTCATCCAGGGAAAGAAGTCAAAGAAATTTCTTCTGCTGAGATATTTATTGCATTTGCTGTTCTAGGAAGTATTTGTAACTTGTTCAAAGTTCAAAAACTCACCTCAAGTCTTGCAAACTGACCTATGAACCTGTTGTAGATTCATTTCTGAGAGTGTAAAATGCAGGACTGAAGTTTTTACAGTTCTTTGGGGGAGGGAAGAGAGGTATAAATAAGTGCTCTTACCACAAATTCTAAATTTTTTTACAAATGTCTAAAACCAAATAAATAGCTCCCTCTGGGCAATGATCTTATGCTGGTCTCTTGCTAAATGAAGTGAAATCTTTCTTGTCACCATCTCTTGTAATTAGAACCGGCTTCCACTTGACAGAACGGATCTGGGTGCCAGTTGGGATCACCTTATTTTTTAGTTGCTGGTGAATTGTGGTAAATCCCTCTGGTAGGATACTGGTAGATTAGCTAATAACAGTGGCATGGGTTTTAAGGCAAATAGCCCTTGGCTTAAAAAATAATTTCTAAAGCAGGTGCTGTGAAGTTTTCCTTTTTGTATTTTTGCTGTTACACATCTACAGTTTGCTCCTCAGTGTTTTAAGTTATCCACTCTCAGTGTAATGTAATAGCATGTAAATCCAACAGCTGTTTTAAAGGCTGCAGATCATTTAATTGGAAGAAGCATCTGGGAATCCCTCCATGAACTCCAAGGCCCTGCTTCTCACTGTGTCATGTCCATTGAGCCCCAAAGGAGAGGCACTGAAATAAGGAAGTGTCAGGAGAAGGTCTCCAAGCACCAGGCAGGGTGGCAGACCACCCCGTCTGCATCCAGAGGTCAGGGATCCAGCTGGAAAACCAAAAGCAGACCCAACCACATTCCCAAGCAATGAGCACCAGCAAAGGCTGCTCTTTACCTGTTTAAGACCATCTCTGTTACATGCGTTTTTCCTTTCCTTTTGGGCAGAAAAAAGCCTCATATTTTATTTAAACTACAGGCACAGCATTAACAATGGTAACAGCATCACTGGTGTTAACTGTGGTCAGCAAGGACATTCTGACTCATGGTTCCTCCAAAACCATGGAGCAGGAGGCTGGTACCCACCTCTGCTAGTGGATTTGGAAATCAATGTTGTGCACCATCCGTGCAAGGCCAGGATGGTCCTGCCTCCCTAAGCATGTACATTAGAAAGATTTTTTCCAATATTAATATTCCAAATACATTTGCTGTAGTGGCCAAAGCAGCATTTTCCGCAAACAGCATTTCTAGGAATGGTTTAGGATGGCTCCTAGCTGAGCATGGCTGTGCAGGCAGAATAAGGGAGATGGATATTTTCTGTACCATTTGTGACAAATTTAAGTTTGAAGAGTCAGAATGTACCCTAGCATTCCAGGTGTGAAAACTTAATCATCATTAAAAAATATTAGCTTAATGAACACATGAATGCATAGCAGGGAGTGAGCCTGTGGTGGTGAAGGGCAAAATCATCAGATGTGGAGCCCCTTGTTTTGGTACAAGAAGTGACACTAACCCCCTGCAAGAAACCTTCACTCCATTTCAACCTAACTCCTCAGCTGTGGAAATATGGGTTCAATTTGGTCTGAAGTTGCATTATGAAGCTGGACTTTGAAATCAAGCATTTACAGTTTCAAAGAAAAGGAATCTTGGGGCGAGGGAGGGGAGAAGGAACTTGTAATTTTGTCAAATTACACAGAAAATGAAATTGGAGGAGCAATAAAGTGCCTGAAATGAGGTAGTGAAAAGTTTCACAATGAAAAACCTCTATATTCTACATGTGCAAAACCACGTTTCTGTCACCTTTACTTAATTCTGCACTTTTCTCCACAAGCAGTAATGACCTAGTCTTGTTTTCACTCCTAAAAACATGGCCCTTTGTTTCACTTTTTATGTTCAAATGGGAGGATAACCATTCTCAGTTGCATCTTGCCTTTCCCTCATCCTTAACTGGTCAGATTCTAACAACAGAATTTGACTCAGACAGGTAAATAATCCTGATTCTGAAAAAGAAAAAATAAAAATCAGCTGTCATGAATTAAAGCCCCCTTTTCCCTTGCCCCAAATAAACATTAGTCAGCCTGCATTTGATTGTAATAACACACTTGTCATTTCGCATATTGCATGTTGGAGGGTGGTTGTTTTTTTTTCTAAATTCTTTATTGGAATTCCTTGGACTAAATTTGTTGTGGGTTTCTGATGTCTTCATTAAAAATCAGAAACCAAACGGATGTGAAGGACTCCAAAGAGTTTGCAGTACAAACATGAACTAGAAATAACTTAGAAGATTTTTCATCTTCAAGCTGCTCCTGTTTCAGATGTCATCAAAATTGTCACCTTGTAGTAATTCTGGGCCTAATGTGAAGTACTAAAGTACTTGCTAAATTTATCTTAAGCTGCCAGCTATAGCTGAAATTCACATGCAATAATGCTTCTCCCTTACTAACAGTAAATCCAGAGTAAATCTGTTCCAATCCTGAAATTTTCTCAGATTTTACACTGATGCAGTGGAGATGTCAGGGAAGATCAGAATTAAAATCCCACTTGTTAACTAACAGTGACGTATCTCCAGAAAAGAATTCTATTTCATGTAATGACAGCTTGTACTTTAAATTGTCCTTATGCAAAGTTATGGTGTGATTTTTAAGTTCTTCCTTATTTTAATCTCAGAACAGAGCAGAGGCCTGAGGGAGAAACATGGGCAACAGAATCTGGAATTACAGTTTCTGGTTGCCTTTTTCTGGTAACTGTGGAGTAAGAGCAAATTTCAGGCTTTGGCTTTGTCCTGAATCTAATTAAAGCAGTAGTAGATGTCCATTAATTAAAATGGGACTGTAATCAGGCTGTTTTCCATACTAACAGTGCTTTAAGTCCAAGTATCTGGCTGCACAGAGGATGGAATGGTATCCTCTCAGTATTCTTGGGCTGATGGGACAAGAAGAAATGGGATAGGATTCCAGCAAGGAAGGCTCAGATTAAAAATGGAAAAAGCTTCCAAGTGGTGAGGGCGACAACACATCGTCCTGCACAGCCCAGGGAGCCCCCGTGGCTACAGAGCTCTGAGGAAATGCTGAATGTTGCTTCTCACCAGACATTTTCATGTTGCCATTCTTGGGTCACAGCTTCTGGCTCGGATCATTTTCCAGTCAGTTTTCCATTTTCTTCCCATTTTGCAATGAAGTGGGGAAACAGTATCCAAATCTATTCCATGACCAGCGAGTAATAATGCAAGCTGTAACTCACTGCAGGAATTCAGATGGCAAATGGTCATGGCATGAAGCTTTTAAGGCACAATCAGAAGAGGTGAAGGGGAGCAGAAAGTGAACAGAAGTTAAACACCCAACCTTCCTCCTCAATTGCCTCCCTATGTCCAGTATTCACTCGCCCTCATTTACACTAGAATAGACCCATTTTACTTTCCCTTTCATATTTTACCCAGCTGGAAGGTAGCCCACTCTCTTATGTCAGACCTGACAGGATATGAATTATCTCCATCCAGCCTTGACATAACTTTGTGCACGGTGATGTAATGCTCCAAAAAGTCTGGTTAAAAAAAAGAGAGAGAGAGATGGTGCTTATTAACAGGAAAGGAAACAAGCCTCTGTTTGACAACCAGTGGCTGAATATCAAGGAGAGCTTTCTTAAAGTAAGAAAAAAAAGTCGTTTATGACTCTATGAATTACTATTATTTATTCAGAAGGAAGAAATGGCTATTGAATTTTTAACTAGAATCAGCTGGCTAAGCAACATACAAGGACCAGGTATTTGGGCATGACTTCCAGGTAGATTCAGACAGGAAAGGCTCAAACCTGTTCCCTCTGGGATCAATAAAACAACCAGGACTTAAGCATGAGCTGGAGCAAGCACAGCCTGCAACGTTCCCCTTCCCCTCCCTCTGAGGGAATCCACCAGAATCTGCAGCAGTCCCCTTTTTCTCCTTTTTTGCCCCATCTCCTGTGGGTGTAACATGCTTGGGTGAAGCCTTAGCTCTAGCAGCCCCTCATCCCTCCTGCTCCTTGCAGCCAGGACTGCATTCCAGCAGCGTGATCTGAAACCATATCCCTCTAAGTTCATGAAGTATTGGGCATGTGTGAGCGTGGACTTGTGAACTTTTACCTTTTACCTATCAGCAAGGCAGCTCACTTCACCCTTTCCTTCCTTTGAACTTGCTGGAAGCAAGTGGTGGAGACTTGATCTGCACTGAGTCATGGAAAGGTCTCCAGCAAAACGTCATGGCAAAATAGCTCCATATCTGTGTGATTTCCTTGCTGAGTTGCTCACCCCAGGCTGACACTGGAAATATTGGAGAATATCTCAGGGACCTCAGATGGATTTGCAGATTAAAGCACATTTGATATGGTGTTGGTGAGCCTGGCAGCTCTGGCAGCTGCCAGCTCCTGTAGTGTCCCTCCAGGTCATGGTACTAGGCAGAAAAGGAGACAGGAGACTTTCTCCAAGAGTGGTGTGAATTCTCAGGGGTCAGTAGGGTTTTTGGCAGCCAGAGCTCAGGCTGAGCTTGCATGAGTCGTACCCCTGGTTCTGGGCCCCAGGAACATGTCCAGCCTCAGGGGATGGAAAGAATTGATCATTTTTTTGCAAGATTTCCCTCACTGGGATAAATTTCACCAGAGCTTCTCAAGGAGGCACGGTGGGATTGCAAACCTTGAGGGGCTCCCAGCAAAGCACTCAGGAGTAAATGGGACATAGAAGCAGCAAATGTCAAATGCACATTGCAAAAGACAGAGACAGATCTAAGATACCCCTGGGCACCACTGCGCATTGCTGCAAGGTGACCTGAGCTGCATTAAAAGCATCATCAACTGCACAGAGTAATGCAGCAATGAATGGGTCTGTCCATGGCTTTAATGACTGTGTCCAAAATGGTCTTTAATTCAGGTCTTTCAAGCCTTTCAGCAGACATTATAGTTACTCAAGAAAGGGAGCAAAGAGTCATAAGCAGATATCCCACTATCTCTAACCTACATATATCACTTCTAGTTTTGCAAACCCTGTTGATGCTCATGCACGTGTGGTTTTTATGGCAGAGATGGCACGTGTGTCTGTATTTCCACATATATGATTACATGTTGGACTCTTTCTTAGCTACAAACTCAGATGCCAGCTTCTTTTTACTTTCCCCTGTTTAATTACAAGATGAGTTTGGTTCCTGGGGAGGTCAGTCTGACTGCAATGGTTACAGCCAGACAGATCGCAATGTCAAGCTTTCCCACGCAGAGCTCTGCCAATGTCTCCCAGCCTTGACCTTGAAACACCCTCTGCCATTCCAAGCCCTCCATGAAAGCTGAAAAATGTGCTGATGCTGAAATCCCTGCTGTACACAGCTCTGCAATATCTGGGGACAATTCAGAACAATCAGGCTCCTTTTGCAAACGTGCTCCTGGGCTCCAGGTGCTGGGGAGAGCTGCTCGGGCCGAACACCTTGATAACGAGGTTTGTCACTGCTGTCATTTACACTCTAAAGACACTTAAATCCAATTGATCCCTATTTATCTCTATTGTAATCTAAAATGGACTCTTTAAACCTCAGGCCTTGAAGTCTGGGTCTTTTTGATTCAGGGAGCAGTAGAAGAGCTGCAAGTTTGCTCTGACTCCAGGGTGACTCCAGTGGTTTGGGGAACCTGGGTTGTTACCTCGTGTCATTCCTCCACAAACGCTTTTGCAATCTCAGGGTCCAACTGGAAACATTTGTCAGTGCCCCTTTACATAATACTGGGTTTTATGGAAAAATTGAACCCTCCAGTACATGCAGAGGAAATTCCAGAGCCAGCTTACTGACAGATATGTCTTGGAAGTTAGCTAGTTATTTTGGCAAGCACCCAAGATTGTTTTTTTTCCTTCTTCCCTACCACCCTTAAAAAAAAAAAAAAAAAAAAAAAAGGAGGAGAAAATCTCTTCAGAGCATAGGATCTTGAAACCCAGGAAAATCCCACTGGTGCTTCACTTTCAGCCCTCTGGAGGGTATCTGTTGTGAGTCAAGATGGTGCATGCAGAAAAAAAATATGCCATTTGTGAGTCAGAAAGCTGCCACTATAAGAGAAAGTGCTGGAACAGGCTGGCTCTTGGTGTTCAAGATCTGAAAATCCTGTGGCTTCTTTGAATGTACAAAGTACTAGAATACTGCTTTCTGGTAGATAAAACCTGAGCAGAAGTGGGCTGTAGCAGCTTAGGTGGTGTTTTAAGGAAAGCAGGGATCTGATCTGGCTGTGCAAGAGGAGCTGCAAAGCTTGTGAGCAAAAAGTTCTCACCTGGTGATTCACCCAGATGTGGAATCACTGGAGGAGTGAGGTGCCAAGAGTGCTGGGAAAATGCATCAGCACCAGCTGCAGGGAAGATGTCCTCAAAATCCCTGTGAATGGATGGCCACTGGAGCTGTGAACAAAACCAGAAGAAAACCCCCATGTTTTTTAAAGTGGTGTGGAAGAAGGTTATGTCTGTTTAAGTCTGTAAATACACCAAAAGTGCTTTTGTTCTGATAGTTTGGAGAACACCCTAAATTCACTTCTCTATAAGTGTTTCTCAAGGCCTTGTCCCTAAAACTCTGGTTTGAAAGAGCTTTTCCATTGAATTCCTGTGGACTTTGGATCAGGCACCCAGGTGCCCGGTAAACATGAGTGAGTTTTGCCTTGCAGTCCCATCATGCCCAAAGGCTGGTGAGTTCAGGTGTCCTCAACGTCCAGGTCAGGGAAGCGTGTGCCTGAAAGTGGATTACACTGTAGGTAACTATGACTTCCAGCTGAAAGGGACATTTTCATCCTTTCCTGTTCTCACCACTCTCCTCACCTTACCTGGGGAGGGTGAAAGCAGCTTTGTGTCCCCACCTCAGTGGTGGCTGAGATGCCACTGCTGTGGCTGGCACCCTTCTGCTCCTACCACTGGGCACCGAGCAACAACACGAGGGACCAAATATCTCAGAAATGCACAAGGCCTTTTTCATAGTTTTCTTGCTCCCCCACTCCACTCCTGGTCTGTGGCTTTTCTGAGTCATCTTGTAAATACCAATCTCCACAGCAGGCAGGACCAACAAAAAAAAAAAAAGGGGGAGGGGGGGGGAAGGAAGAAAATAAAAAGGGAGAAATGGAGAAAAATGAACCCATCCTCCTCCTTCCCACCAACGCCCCTCACATTTGTTATTGCATAGGATCTTCCTGGCCAGACTTGACCTGCAAACAGTGGTCACCAGTGAACCATCAAAGGCCTTTCACATCTCCAGCAGCTGCAGGGAGGGTTCCTGTAAGCTCTCCTATCACTTTGACACCTCCAAAGCGGACAACGCCAATTGTATGCTGTCATGGGCTGTGTTTCAGGGACCACCTTCAATGCTTTGGCTCCAAAGAGCTGCTTTTTTCCAATTCATTGACACAGGGGGATATATATCTAAAAACTTGGCTGCAGCAGTCAGTGCATGCCTTGAGGATTACATAGCAAGTGAACTCTGTCAGTGTAAGCCCTAGTCAATAGGAGGAATTAAGTAGAAAGACCTCTATTGTTCCAGCCAGCCTTCTGAAGGCACTGATTGGCAGTAAAATGTCTGAAGTGACAGATGGAAAGTAAATATTACCTATGCCAAGTCTCTATATTACTTTGATTACCCACCATCA
Source organism: Chaetura pelagica (assembly GCF_000747805.2). Taxonomy (NCBI): domain Eukaryota; kingdom Metazoa; phylum Chordata; class Aves; order Apodiformes; family Apodidae; genus Chaetura; species Chaetura pelagica. The sequence continues at coordinate 7,927,846 of NW_009970717.1, read as the reverse complement.
ATCAATTTGTCCTTCATCTTGTAACAATAGTGGCTGCTGTTACACTCTAGACCCCTCTGATGAAGCCCGAAGTATAATTGATTAACAAACTGAAAAGAAAGGTTACACAAATGGCAGCAAAATGTATCTCAGAAGAAAAATGAGTGTATTGTCTCTGTGCACGTGCATGTGCCTCGAGGACCCTTCCTATTAGAATTATATGCCTCCAACAAAATATATATATGCACGTACATGCAGAAACATCAACGTGCACACACATCTATCCCTTGAAGCCAACCAACCAACAGCCTCATTAAGCATTAGGTCAGTATATATAATATCCCCATGGCTTTTATGATTGCAGAATGTCAGGGAGTACCAGGAAAACTGAAATACTGAGGTTAACTTGTGAAATAAAGAAACATAAACCAGAGGTGAAGGTGCTGTATGAGCAGAAGATACCCCTAGCATTTTATGCACTCCACAGCTACAAGTATTCATAGAAATTCCTGCTTCTAAGGGTTACTTGAGGCATTTCTTGCTTCCAGGGTTACCTGGGGCCCAGTGCAACACCCCTTCCCCCCTTCTTTTGTTCTAAAATTAACAGATGCTCACAGCATTCCTTGGTCCTTTTGTATTACTGACATGATAGGGGAGGACAAAGAATTTTCAACTCCCTCAATGTGAAGGAAAACGTGTTTCTTGGCAGTGAAGGGTGCACACACTTACTTGAGGTGTTTCTTGAGGTGACCCAGATGCCCAGATACAGTGTCGGAAATACTCGGCACACACACACTTCCTTAATAGATGTTCCCCGATGCCTCTAGTCCTAAACCTTCTTCCCACTAAAAATGACAGCAAATTTAGGGCTCAAAGCACTTAACCATGTGCAAAGCTGTAGGAACAACCACCCAGGATCGGGTTCTCTTCCTCTGACAGGACCAGGAACAGGCACTAAGGGAAATACTGCAGCAAAAAAACCCCAAACAAACAAAAAAGACAGCTAAGAGTAGTGTCTTGAAAATCCTCCCAGTTTCTGGTTGGTACCAGTTCAGGGATCTCCTCATCTGGAGGCTGCATGTGTGTTATTGCTATACATGGTCACTGATGGATATGTCCTCTGGGGATTCCTCTAAACTCTTTTTCAAGCCATGTCTGCTCGTGACATCCTGCGGCAGTGAGCAGCACAGGGTGTGAGAAAAACAGCACTTTCTGGACTTGTGTTTAAACCCTACTGTCTGCTACTGTCACTGCTGCCCCAGGGTCACCATGAGCTGTTCCCATCCTGCTCCAAGGGCCATTGCACAGCTCCTCCAGCCACCCAACACTGGTCCAGATGCCTTGTCCTGCAGGCACAGAGGATCCTGGACCATCATTTGGATTACTTATAAAACTAGGTGATAGAGAGGTGTAATTTTGAAATGTAAGGACAGGAAAGGAGAAGCAGCTGCTTTGAAGGGCTGTTCAGTCTCAGAAGCCTCTCGGCAGTGAGAGGGAGTCCAGTATGTTCTGTAAACAGATGGTACTAGTTAGTTTTTGACCCCATCTTTGTGATTATGGTTCGTTGCAACACTTTCTCACCCTGTTAAGCATGACAAGCAGGCACCTTGCTTTGTAACACTGAAATGAAGCACATTTCAGGATTCACTTCACATTGCAAGTCCCTCCTGCTGGTTGGTTTGAGATGAGATTTTGCAGACAGTGGAAACAGGGTCAGAAGCAAGTATTCACAACAGTGATTTTAATACCTCTGGTCAGCCCTGGCAGCCCTGGCGCAGCACATACCCAAATAATGGAGAGAAACCCCTTTGCAATTCATGGTGTTCTTGCTCTATTCTTGGTTATTGTGCTCATGAAGGTCACACAAATGTCTTTGATAAATAGGTTTCCTAATTTTTCCCTAATGCATGGGGGACCAGGCTTGTGACAGGCTGAGGAGACAACACGGTAAAAGAAAGATAAATCTGTAAGTACTAAAAGATCAAAGAGGAGGAGAAAGCAGGTGTGGGAGAGCCATTTGGAAACAGGGTTAGATGCTATCCTACAGGTCATGCTCACTCTTTGTTCCTGGGTCCCATGGGGGCTTCCTGCAGCTCCTGTTCACAAGTTGGTCCTTCAGAGTCCCTAAAGTCTGTGAACCTCAACATTTTCCATAAAGCTTCAAAGGTTCAGGAAAGCTGTAGAAAACCCATCTCTACATTGTGGTACCATCTCTGCAATGAGGGAGCTGACCATATTCCATGGGGAAAAGGACTCTGGATAAGATCCTAAGAACCTATAGCACATGCTGTCTCCTTGGCTTTCTCTCTGAGAGGGGGTAATGTTAGAAACAGCATAAAAATGGAGATTCCCGTGTGACTTTCAACAAGGGCACCACACTGGCATTCATGCCAAGACAATTTTAGTAGCTTTAATGCTGCTGCTCCACCACTAATAACTGCCTGGTTACTATATATGACAAACTTAGCTACAGAATTAGCTGTAGCCCCTGATCTGTGTATTTTTGGAATTACTTTTATGGTAAAATCATTAAGGCCACCCACCAACCAACATATGATCTCCCTGTTGGCTTGGCTTTGATTAGAGGTATTAGCAATAAGGAGCTAAACATTTTCCTGCAAATAGCAATTGTTCAGTGGCCCCCAGCAGCAGATGGCCACAGCAGCAAGCATGTATTTATGGCTGCTGTGCAGTAGCTCTGCTTAGTTAACCTGTTGAAAACTTATTTTCCAGCCAAACAGGGAGTCCAAATGGCTAGAGAAATGGTTGATTAGGTGGCCCCAGCCCCTCTTTGCTGGCAAATGGCTTTACTGCTGCTTGGCTGGTGTAGGTGGCAAGATCTGAAGTGTAAAAAAAATATCACTGGACATTTTTCTTCTTGGTGGGTGGACTTTGTCTCACCATTTTGTGGGTGGCTGCATTTCTCATATGGCGCATATACCCAGGGAGAATTAGGAGAGGGAGGCAACATGACAGTTTTCATCAAAGCTTAGACAGATTTCCTTCTGAAATTGACTCTCTAGGGGACGGCCCCGGACAGTGAAAAACGGCTTCAAGTTCATATAAATAAAAGGGCAGCATGCCAGAGCAAACAGAGTCACACAGCCCTGCCTGCCACCAGAAACTCAGCCCCCATTCCTGTCCTGCTCCTGCCCAGAAGCCAAAAAAATCTGGTTTTGTTCTGGCAAACATCAGAACTGAACATGGTGAACACGTGTGGCATTCAAAGACTTGTCTGAGCACCACAGATGCCTTTTTTCTCCCCTTTTCTTCTTGTTAAAAAAGGAATAGCTCAACAGGGATGCTTCGGTTTGTCACACGGGATATTTCCCTAGTCATTTTCCTATGAAAACTTCTGACAAAGGAGGATGAAGCTTCCCAGCTGTAACACTGCTCTATGCTTTGTTCTTGGGGATTTTTGCCAACAGATTAACACGTTGGGAGTGACACAATAAGAAATATAGCTGAATTACAAAATAAGAAGGTAAAGAGCAAAGTTTTAGCTTGCATTCTTGCACCACATAGACAATGGTGTCTGCAGTCATCTCAGAGGCATCTAGCATGTGTTGGGGTACTGAAAACATAATTAAGAGCAACAGTCTGATTTGTTGACATGTAGCACTAAATCATGCCTGTGCACACTTCTGATTAGGACTGTGTGAAAGAACAATAATTTCCAAGATCAAAGGTCAGAATTGATGCTCCTTAGAAAGGTATCGCAGTCACAACTGCTCAGGAAAACTTTAGCAACTTCCTTAACCCAAGGAAAACAATGTATTTCCACTGAGACTCAGCCCAAGCAAATGTTGCTCATGAGCATGAACCAAATCAGGTTAAAATTATAATCACCCACAGATTTAGACTGAGATCTGTCTCTGCTTCCCATAGCTGCAAAATGAAAGAACTCTTATGGTTTAGATTTGATGGCTCCTGTAGCATGGGACCATGGTGCTTGTCTTTGGAAAGGCTGTGGGGGACACTGGTTATAGTCCAAACACAAATGAGAGCCAGTCTAGAGATAAATTCAGGATTAATTTACACACACTAAAGCCCTAACCCACAAAGAAAAAATTCATTGTTGTTTTTCCACAGTCACAAATCTTCAGTGGAGTAATCCCAGCACTTATTGAGATTCTAAGCATTAGGACACCTGGCTGGAACACCAGAGTCCTGGTTTATATTCCAATGTAATGGGTGATTAGGGAGGATTTTGCTTCTTTTTATTCTTCTTCATGCCAGTATGATGAGATGGATACAGTCATGACAAGTGGAAGGAAGCATCTGGAGGCCAGCCACAGCAGGGTGACAGGAGAGCAGGCTCAGCACCATGTCCCCACCTGGCTCAAAGGATGCTTTGGGGTGTGCTATTTCAAACCAGCTGAGGAAGGGCTTTGAGAAAATGAGTTTCAAAATTTGCAGATTTTGTATCTGTGGGCAAATGAGCTACCAGGTCTTGACTGTAACTCCATTAAATTCTGACATGTACCATTTCTCAGCCTTCATTTTGCCAGATAGCAATCTCTTGATCTAATTTTATGTTATAACCCTTCGTTATACCTAAATATATCAAGAACATGGACCTCAGCATTCCAGAGTCATAACTCATGTCAAGCTAACCAAAGTAAGCATATTTAGCTTCTGGTGGCCCACAATCTATCTCAAAGGTCACCACAATCTCCAGGGTCTGAGGAAACCCACAGTTGCTGCAATGTCTGTTTTAGTTGACATACAGAAAAACCCTCTTCTCCTGAAAAAGATCTTTTTGCCCCATATTTTAATTTTTAATTATTTTTTTTTAATCTCAGCCCAGGTGATGCATAATCCCAGATTTTAGGGGAAAAATAAGAACAAATGGAGGAATAAGTACCAGACAATTCAAGCAGCCTAGCCTTCATTAAACAAAGACAGTCCTCCAAGTTCTTCTGGCTGTAGCTACTCCATGAAGAGGCTGGAATTCAGAACAGTAGACTGGAAATGAAACACGAGCTGTAAATTTACTTGTGGTGCCAATCAAGGAAATTAATACAAGTTGGCTGTCAGGATTCTTGTGTGTCACAGGCAACGTAAAAATAAAAATGTGAGCATAGACCAGAGATTGCTTGTTTTTCTGAAAAAAAAAAAAAAAAAAAAAAGTAGAGAAGAGACTGTCCTCAAAATATGGTGCTGATTAAAGGTTCTCGTGTGAGCTCCTCAAGAGGGTGTGTAAGCAGAAGGGTAAAGGGTTTTTGTGCTTCACAAGGAAAATATTTAGACCTTGTACATAACCATAGCTGAGAAAAATTGTTTAGGGTCTAAGTAGTGTGACTACATGAATTATCCTGATGGCTGCTCTGGTGGGCAGAGGGGGTATTTGGTGGAGAGAACCCAAGATTGCAGTAGGTGCAGTGCAGCAGCACAGAGCTATGCAAAGTATGTGGCTCCGAGAGACAAACCTGCACCAGGGGGTTTGCAAAGGGAGCATAAAACTCTGCCTTTGTAGTAAAGCCAAATGCCACTGGGAGTCGTCAGTGGTTTTTTTCCTGCTTTTATAACAAATTGCAAAAATGGTTCTTCTTCCTGTTGCTGAAGGTTCTTACTCCTCTTACAGGCAGTTAGCTGGTTCTTCAGCATATGCTCACATGCATTTTTCCTTCTTGAAGAGCAACTTCATTAAAGCTTTTTATCTAAAATGAAGATCTGTGGTGGAGGGAGAGATGTAAATTGAATATTTACATCCAATGTGCTCCAAAAAAAGGAGATGTTTGGGATACTTGCTCTACTCTTGTTGTGTACCTCTTTCTTTGCCACTCTGATGGGAAACAAAGACTGACTGAATGCTAAGGAGGAAAGACAGAAAGCAACCCCCTTCAGATGGCTTTCAGTGGCTGTGTCTTGGTCCTTAACTCTCCGCCCTAACTCGAAGGGTTCCCGTAAGAGCCACGCAAATGTCACGGCTCATTTGACAAGCCTGGGTGAGTCATCTTTCAAAACCATTATCGTACAAAACGTAACATGGTCTGGAACTGTCTCCTGTCTGTGTAAAGTGATAGTGCTTCTTTCTTACCCTTTTCGTGAATCAAAGGCAGATGTGAACATCAGTGTTTCCCTGCCCAGGCAACTGCACACATGCAAGAGCACCTCCTCTTTAAGCTCTGGGATTTGCAGAGAGTGATTCATAGGTAAAGGCCTACTCAGGCTTCTCTTCCAAGGCCATCTTTTCAAGGAAATAAGGACAGATGAAAAGCACACCATTTATTTTTCAGTGTATTTTGCCATCAGTACAAAAATAAATTGTGTTATACGAGCAGACAGGGTTGGAGAGCAGGTGGTGCTAAAGCAGCGTGTTAAACCTGATGAATACTAAGAGGGATTTTATGGCTGCCAACCTGTGATGAGGCCAGGCCTTACATTAATGTTGTGTAGCTTTTGGACCTCCAAAAGGAAACATGGAGCAAATTCCTCACAAGTTGAATGGAGTAAAAGCAAAAAGGAGGAAGTGCTGAGTGTTTGGTAGAGGAATAATACCTCTTGTCCTGAGGATAAAAGGGAAGTCAACATGGGAAAAGAAAAGTGCACGTTGCATTTCAAAGGGAAGAGTCATAAGGCAGGGCAAGAGTGGACTTCTGAGTATTTCAGTGTAAAATAAAGTTCTGGCTTGCACATTGCACCTGCCAGATATTTGGTGCAGAGACTAACTAGGTAGAGCACAAAGTGTGAAATCGGAGACCTGCTTAAAGGCAACCTTAAAGTTGCAGGTGCTGACAGAAGGATTGCAAAGACAGAGGTAGAAATGGGGCCTTGAGGGAGATGAGTTAGAAAGAGCTGAGTTCTATTGTGTGGCAGATGACCAAGGCTTCAGAAATGCTGGCTTGAAAATAACAAATTGGACTTGATGAGCAACTGCTGAATGGGAGGAACAAATAAAGAAGGAAAAGGAAGACCAGAGTAGATTGGGTCATTTGTCCAGAACAAGAGGAGACTGTGTGACCAGGCAGGACTTTTAAGTAGGAAGCATATGAAGAAAGACAAAGACACTCCAAGACCTTAGCAAATATGGTGATAAAGGATGCTAAAAAACTTGTCTTCATAATCCTGGGAGAGTCAGAAGAGACTGAAGTGTTGGATGAGCAATTCCAAGAAAAACAAGCCACAGAGGAGGTCAAGAGTATGGAGGAAAGGAAGTGCCAGTGGTAGAAAGGGCACAACAAGGGAACACCCCCATGCCCAATGTTATTTCTGAGAAACCCAGAGTCTGAGCAGAGCCAAGGCTGCACAACAATTGCCTACAAAATATTATCACAGAATCATAGAATGATTTGGGTTCAAAGGGACCTTAAAGATCATCTAGATCCATTAATTTTCCATATGGACAGTTAACCAACTATCTGAGGCACCAAACAATGCACCCACTGGTCTTACATCACCATGTCCTGCTGCCCAGGGAAAAGCAGGATGCCAGTCAGACCTGGTTGTTATTCTGGAACATCTGGAAATCCCAAGGATTGGTACTTGAGGGGTTAATCCTTCCTTCTGTTTTGTGACTGGATTAGTCAGCTCAGTTCATTCTTGTCCCCGTACCTCCCCAGTGGCGCTGCAGTGTGTTTATAAAAATAGCAAACAAATCATTTGACAGCAAGGCTTGGAAGTAAAAATTAAAAAATGCCATACTTTCCCTATTAAATTTTGATAGTCTCCCAAAGGCTTTCAATATATTGCACACGTCCAAGCTCTACCACAGAATAATTGACTCATAAAGACTAACAACATGTGTCTTCTGAGGGCGTACGCGAGGCGGGAGTGCTGCCGGGGCTTGGAGGGGACAGGACATGGCATGGTTGGCTTTCAATTTCTCCAAGGGGATGGGAAAGCAATACACATGCCCCTTGCAGCCCAAGGGGTGTCTCCTCTCTGATAAGGGAGCTCTGCTATGGGTTCAAGTATTTTTAAAAAATTGTTTTCTTTGCATGGCTCAGGTATTTTAACCCTTCCTTGCAAAACAATTTTAGCAGCTCTTTCAAGGTTACTTTTGGGGCCACTCTCAGGTGAGGTGAGCTGGGGTAGGGTGTAGAATCATAGAATGGTTTGGGTTGGAAGGGACCTTAAAGATCATCTAGATCCAACCCTCCTGTATGGGCAGGGACACCTCCCACCAGACCAGGTTGCTCCAAGCCCCATCCAACCTGCCCTTCAACACTTCCAGGGATGGGGCAGCCACAGCTTCTCTGGGCAACCTGGGCCAGTGTCTCACCACCCTCACAGTGAAGAATCTGGGAGAGTGGTGATGAATCTCTAAACTGCCCAGGGATGTCCTCCAGTATTTCCCATTTTTGAGACATCAGTCTGGCTGATCTCAGCCAACAGATAGAAGTTCCCAGATCTGTAGGGGAAAACTGGATGGTTTCACGTATTTTTAGGCCTGAGCTTACGTAGGGGTCCTGTATAGAAGCAAAAAATTGAAAATAACAATGGCAAAGTTATAAAAAGCTGCTGTAGCTGAGTATAGCAATGCTGATGCCAGGGACACCAGTGGGAAACCCGTCTGAGATGGAGCCTTCCACAGAGATCTTCCACTGATGAGCAGCAAAGCTCACTCACCTCTTAGATGAATTTGTTGGCTCTGTGAAGAATGAGAGAAAGGTCAGAAAACATCAGCAGCTACGTTACAGTCAAGAGGATAATTTTCCAGAAGTCCATGCTGGGTTTCAAAGCCAACATGACGAGTGGGGCTTCCCTTCTGAGACCCCTAATAAAGCCAAACTCTGCAAACATCTCCAACTGATCTGGCTTTGAACTTTCCTTACGAGAACGGGGGGTAATTTTTACAGGCAATGTAAATGCTTCTCACATCAGAATGTCTGAGGAAAGGTTTGGCTTTGCTCTAAAAGCTTTGGTGTCTTATTCCAGAGATGACAACACCCAAACACAATGTGTTTGCAATAGTAACACTGCTGGTCAACGGGACAACCAAGCGCTCTCTCTGGAGGGAACTTCTATTCATTTATTTCACCAAGCTAAGGAAATGGAACAACAAATTAATCCTTCTGAATCTCTCACTTATTTTGTCCTTATATATCTGAATAGGAACTTGATTCAAAACCTTGTAGATATTTTTTTTCCGTGTCCCTTTATGATAATTCCAAATAAATTTCACCTGTAACCACACGCTGCCTGAGGCTATAAGTGTTGGATGCTCCATTATATACAGGGTTAAGCTTTTTCTACTAAAGCCCTTGACCCTATTGAATGCTGAAATGTAACCTAAACACCCCCAAAAACATGAGTGCACTTAACCAATTTAATTTCTACATTTGTTATCATGAAGTATAAATAATTATAGCTTTGACCTTTTGGGTAGGGGCCAAGCTATGAGTGTAAGAGGTAAACACAATAAATAAATACATGTAAAATACAATCCCCCTGCTCTAAAACAGTAAGTATTTTCTGCCTCTGCAAGTTAGTTGTGAGAGAGTTAGCTGAACACTCATGCACTTCATAGAGTCCCTGGTTTTAGTTACTAGAATAATAATGCAGGGACTGTAAATAGGGTTTATGACTTTTTATGAGAAAGCCATGTGATGCTTTTACAACTCTCACAAGTAATAAATGTCTACATCAATTTGATTGTTTTATGTGGGTTTTCTTCTTGCTTTTACACCACGAAATGGGTTGAACTTCACTGGAAGTCCACTTGAAGTTCTGACATTTCAACATTTGGTTTAGTGCCAAATCAGAGAACAACTCTTGAAAACCACGTTTTCTCTTCAACCACACACAAAAAATAAATTACTTAGGGTGAATTAAAATAGCCTGCTCTGATAAAAGAAAATCTGAACAAAATTCCTTCCTTTTTAACATACATTATTCAAAGCATAACATTCAATAATTTTTGTTATGAAAAGACAGTACAAAAAATCAAATCCTTTCACTCCAACAAGGTCCAAACACCAGACTTCAACCTAGTCAAAACAATTTTTTTAAAAAAAAACAGAATCAAAATTTCACTGACAACAACATATTCTGATCGGAAGTCTTGATTTCAACTGGATGGCATTTTCCACAGAAAAACTGCCAGGGAGAGGTTTTTTTTCCTGCTAGTTCTAATCTGATGTTAACATGTACAGCAGCACTTCGGGTTAAAATTACAGCCTATTTTGAAGTCTCCCAGAACATATTTTCTCCAACCCCGGCAGCACTGCTGGGCTTTGCCAGCTGTGAGGCAGAGCCCTAAGCAATGGAAACTCTGTCAGCAGCCAAGGTGCTCTTACAGCTGGTTAGTTAATAGGTAAGCATCACTTTACAGAGCACTGGCATGAGGTTAGTCCCACCATGGAAGGCAACTTCCCAGGAGGGTCCATGGTTTGTTCCACAGAAGCAGATAATCTGTGGATACTTGTTTCAGACACCCCTAACAGGCAACTGGGAGTCCCCACTCTTTTCTTTGGTAGGGCAAGGGAGGATAGTATAAAACTGGAAGAGGGGAGATTCAGATTAGATTTTAGGAAGAAATTCTTCACTTTGAGGGTGGTGAGACATTGGAACAGGGTTGCCCAGGGAAGCTGTGGCTGCCCCATCCCTGGAAGTGTTGAAGGGCAGGTTGGATGGGGCTTGGAGCAACCTGGTCCGGTGGGAGGTGTCCCTGCCCATGCAGGGGGGTTGGACCTAGATGATCCTTTCTAATCCAAAGCAGTCTATGATTCCATGATTCCCATGCTATGTCCCAGCAAATTTCTCATAAATAAATGGGAAACCAGAGCACAACCTCTGGAACCAGAAGCACAACTTCTGTCTTCCTCCCACTTGGTGAAGCCTGTTAGATCTGCTACCAACAGGGCATTGTGTGTGTGGATGATGAGTGATCCTAGAAAAGTGTTACTATTCATTGAGGGAAACTGTGCCACTGGCTTGCATCAGTGCTCTCCAGCTCTGACCATAAAGGGACTTCACCTCTAAATTGCAACTCAGTAAAACTGAGCCTACAGTCATACAGAGACATGTACAGAGAAGTTATCAGGGTCTATGCAAAGATATTGTTATGGGTGTTCCAGGGGAAGTGGTATCAAAGTAGGCCTTATATTTTGGACCAAGACCAGTAAGGTGTTTGGTGGTCCTTAGCTCCTGCAGAGTTCTAACATCATCTCACTCATCACTAGACACATCTGGCTGGGAAGGAGGCACAGCTGTTTTTATAAGCACACTGTTGTATTGCTGGAAAAAGGTCCAGGAGTTTTCAACCCTCTGCACACCTTTGAGAGCTCACAGCAAGAGCTCTTGGCAGCGCTACTCCCGTGGAAGGTCTCCTTTCATGCCTTAATCTGAGCCCACATGATGCCAGGTTTGAGACAAGAGTTTACTGCTACAACTTGAAGCCTCTTGCTACAGATATAAAACTCATCCAGGCACACAAGGAGCTGGAGTCAATGTTTGCCTTTTGAGATCATAGTTTTCTGTGCAAAGGGTGTTAGATGAGGTGACCTTTTGGTGCTGGCACAGCTTCCTTGGCCTCATGGTGAACCTGCTGCTTCACAACATCCTTCTCTGCTAAAAGGCACAAAGATGCTTAGAGACACCACAGCTGCCCCGGGGTCACTTGATGCAGCAATTATCCAGAAAATATCCTTGGACCAATGTGGTAGCCCCAGAACCCATCAGATCCTACATTTTCATCAAAACCTTAGCTATTGCTCCAACCTGAGCTCTTAAGATGCCATGAAAGGTGGCAAAAGATCACCGGGAAAGATGAGTATTGTGGGTGGCAGAGAAATAGCCCAAAACAAATGAAAAAACCTGTCAAAACATTTACAGATTCCCTGACAATTAAGCTAGAATGGGAAGGATCAATTTACAGATAGTGTCTCTCTCCTCACTTCTCCCTACAAGAAAATAAATGATGAACTGGAAAGCAGAGCGAGTGAGTGAGTTTTGGAGAGAGTAGTCAAGAGGTTTATTACAAGCCTGTTCCTCATTAAAGCCTTAGCAGCCTCACACACAAAAGCTAATTACTGTTTTTATGTCATGTTATTTTGATTCATATTTCCTGTCTGGAAAACAGACGGGAGTTTTGGGCAGCCAGCCAAGGCAAGGGCCACGGGACAGCACAAGTGGGAACCTGCCCTGGTTGTGGAACACAGGAGACAAGAGCCTGGGTTTTTTGGACTATGTTTTCTGTTGTTATTGTTTTTGAGGAGGAAATGGGAACTTTCCATGTAGGCGTAGTTTGCTCCCAAAAAACCTGTTGTTCTCCAGGGGTAGTGGAAAGAAAGAGATGTCCCACTGTTCATTTCTGGTCAGGAAGTGCCCCCACAGACAGGGACGTGTGGCTTTTTGGTCCTGGGCACGTCTGGTGTTACCCATGCTTGGATGAAAGGGAAAGTGATAACTTCCTTCACAACCGGTGCAGTTTTTAGAAAAGCAGTGAAATCCTTGGGGACCACGATGCTATTCTTGTCCCTCTTATCGGCACAGGGACCCGGTGCTCTCCGCAGGGCTCCTGGCGAAGTGCTGAGGGGGGGAAACAAAAACAAGTTGCCACTGCTGATGCCCCAAGTTTCCATGAGGTGGCAGCAAGGAAAAAAAAAAAAAAAAAAGGTCCCTTGAATTACAGCTCTAAAAGGTCCATTGAATTACAGCTCTCCTCCACGCCCAGTTCACCCCAGAATATTTTCTGCCTACATAAAGTAAATATTTCACCCTTACTTATACCTTCATCCAGGTGCTTCCCAAGCAGACCTGAAGCCAGTTTCTTCCCCTGCCTTCAGGGAACAAAGCAGAGTTAATTTAGGATTTGGGAGAGAAGAAACAGATGAAATGATTTGTCCACATCATTTTGCTTTCTATCCTATTAGTAAAAAAACAACCCTTCAGCCTCAGCAGCAGTGAGCTCTTCTGCAAAACAGGCTTCCAGGTAAATGCTGGATACCATGGATATTTTTAGAGGTCCAAATTTTAGTTCAGAAATGATGATGGCTGGGAAATGACTGGTTGGAGCCATTACAGGTGTCTGCTAGAAATGTGGAACAAGGGAAAATCTTCTATAAAAACGAAAAGATGTTCTGTAACTCACAACGAATGGTTCCATTGCTGAATGTCACTTCTAGTTCTGTCTGCTTATTTTCTGCATAATTCTTGCTGAAGTTATACATCAATTACTCTGCTAAGTTAAAAAAAAAACAACAGCTTAATTATATTGTTCAAAATTCATGGATTTTTAACTGGACAAGTAGATCACAAGAAAGCTTTAGTTTTGCTGACCTGAGAAGCAGAACTCTTAATTCAATAACTTCTAGGTTAAACTTTCCATGTATGCATTCATCAGCACCTGTTGCCATGCAGGATATATGGCCTGGAAACTCATCCCTCAGCCTGGTGATGAAAAGCAGGCACATGAACAAGTTCTCTTTTAAAAATATAGTTATTTGGGGACTTTCTCCTTTTTTTTTTTTTTTTGGCCAGTGCTGCTAATAACAGTCTGAGTAATGAGCTCCTGCAGACTACAGAAAGCACATTACAATGCTGGAGGCAGAAATGAGCTTTGCTCTGCAGACTAGCACTAGATGCAGGATCAGGATGAGGCAAATCCCACAACAACTCCACACAAAATAAATTGCATCTTCCCAGAGTCTCCTACCGCTGCTTTCTAGTCCTCAAAATGGTGGTTGATGGCATCCTGGGTTTTTTGGCCAGCCACTTGGGTTGCTCTCTTATTCCCTTTGCATGGCTCAAGTGCTCCTGCCAAATTTCTACCTTCTTCTGACCAAGAGGAAAAAGATGGCAAAGAGGGGAGACCTTTCCCTGTAACCTGCCTGCTCACATGGCAGAGTTAATCTCTAGAGGAATGTAACTGGTTTTCATTTTTGCATCCCCCCACTGAAATGCTTCAGCTCTAGAGGATGAACACACACCAGATTTCTGAGTAGGTCTGAGAACCAGCACCCAACACAAACCAGCAGGCAAATATTTGATGGGTTACATAGCAAAGTACCCATATTGGCACCTGGCCAAACATCAGGTCCCATGTTCTCCCCCTCACCCTACAACACCAGGGAATATTTAATGCTTTGTAGGAGCCAGGATATGAGCTTTATTTTTTACTTGAGGCACGGAGATGATCTTTAAGGTCCCTTCCAACCCAACCCATTCCATGATTCTATGATTTGACTCTTGTAGCTGTTTTCTGGAGTTTGAGCCCTCACCCCATTTGAAGACACCACACCATCCTCCAGACCCTATCCCTGTGAAAGCTGTGGGGATGCCATGAAGCTCAACATGAAAACGGGGACGTTTTACACCAGAGGAGAAAAACAATGTGGGTTTATTATTATTATTATTTCTTTTTTCTGCCCCAGATGTTTCTTTTGCTTGTTCCTCCTTTCTCTCCTTGCTGTCTCCCACCCTGGCAGTCCTCAGAGAATTGCATCACCTTTTCCAGCCTGAGCCCAGCTCACTGAGTGAGCAAGTGCTTGACGGGCAATCTCCAACACAGCAGAACATGGATCTGCAAAAAGAGAAAACTTTGGGTTACTTTAATTAAGTTTGCATTCTTTTTCCCAGTAGGACCTCAAATGCAATGGTATTACGTTTTAAGCTGTTTGGCAAGTCTTGAGAAAACAGTTGAGTGTATTTCACTAATAAAAACAAAAGCTGTGTAATAAACCAGGCCTCTGTTGAACCAAAATAAGATGTTGATCCTTTTGACTGTGCAGAAATCTCTTCTGAAAGATGACACTGTTGACTGTGTGCAGGGACTGAGGTTTTCTTTCCCAGTCTGTCCTTATTTTGTCCTGACTCAAGCAAAACTGCCATCTGCTTCAGTGTGAACCTGGCTTGAAAAAGTGGGCACGAATTTAATCAGCACCTTAGAGAGACAGTCCTTTTTATTTTTATTTTTATTTTTACTTTTATTTTTATTTTTATTTTTTATTTGTAGTCTTATCTTGGGATCACAGTAAGGAGGGGATGAGCAAGGACAGATGCTTGCAGCCTGCTCCCCTCCCTCCTGGATACTGGGCCATGAAGTGCAGAGCTCTGGTTATGCTGGGCTGGGCTGGAGAAGCTCATTTAGAGGTCAGAAACACCAAATGTAACCACTGAATGACACTCCAGCTATCACCACTTACCCTCTACTGGGAACAGGAAATTGCTGGAGGCCTCAGATATCACTTCTGGTAAATGCTGACTTGTTAATGGTGACTAAGAACCTGGTCCAAAGCCCACTGAAGTCAATAGAAAAGGTGTCCCCTGACTTCATTGACCTTTGGATGAGTCTCTAACATTCTAGAGCTGTAATTCCTGCAACTCTGTTGGACAGAGAAGGGAGATGGAGACTCATTAGCAGGAACATCTCTGGTGGTGGCTGAGTACAGAGATTTATCAACCTTGTTGGCAGGTCAAAATGGTCTCAGCTGTTGGAAGGGACAGAAAGAGATCTCAGAGCTTCACATGATCACCTGAAAATACCACAGAGTAATGGCAAGACAAGAAGAGTGAAGATGGCTTAGCTTTTGCTCCTCCCTGGCTTGCCCATGCTATGCAACTGCCTTCATGGTCCCTGGGATGTAGGACTTCAGATAACTTTGGGTTAAGGGAGAACATTTTCTCCTGCAGTGACCTTGGGTCCATCCTGTGAAATGAGATACTCAAAGCTGTGCAGGGCCTGATCCAAAGCTCACTGAAATGAACAGGAATGTTTCCATTGGCTTGCCTGGCCACTGGATCTCTAAATATTTGGTAACTCAAATCTAAAATGAAAGCTTTTCTGAAGCTTTAATTAAATTCCTGTGCTAATTCAGAAAAAGGATCATTTCAAGGTCAAGGACACTGCAGTTATTTCTTTAAAATCTCATTGTGACTGTTTATGGGGTTGACTCTTCTTTTTCTCCCTTTTTTTTAAAGTTTCTGCAAAGATTCTTATTTAAACTATAAATTGAATTAAAAACTCACATTTAATATTTAGTTATGATGTGGTTAATAATTTTATGTGCCAGGCAGTTGCTCTTTTATTTGCTTACAATGTTGTCTTTAATGAATGCCAAAACCATGCAGCTCAAATGAGCGAGCAGATGCCAAGTTATTAACAATTATTACCTTTTACAGTAATTTTTGGCAGCCTCTCACTTTTTTGGTGGTCTAATAATTTCAAAACAGGGAACTTTGAAATATTACACCAAGACCAAACAGCACCGTGGATTGGTTGACTTCCTCTTTTCTGACTTATTCCAACTTGTTTCCTATTGTGAAATATTTTTCCACCCAACATTTGCCCAGCATGGAGTGAGGTTTACCCCTGCAGCTAAAAGCCATCTTCCTGATGAAAAATAACAACTACAGAGGCCTGCAGACCACGTCCAACTACTGTGTACAGCACACAGAAAGGACAGTCCAAAGCTCAGGGCGACTCCAAGGGAGCCTTCAGCCCCCTCTCAAAGTAAACAAAGGTGCACGAAATGAATGAATCCAACTCTTCACCCAAATCAGGATGAACTCTGCCATGCCAGACAGATTTAGAGCCCCAGGTGAGGCTCCTTCATTTGGCTAAATGAAAGGAGAACATCCCAATGCCAGCACTGGGGGTGGTGCTGAAAGCCTGGGTTTAACGGGGGTTGAAAGCTGGGTTGAAGCCAATCCCTCCTCACAACTTTATGTACTACTGTGTCATCTGCAGAGGCTCTGAGGATCACTTTGCCATTTCACATCTTCTACTGCTCTTCCTATGGTCTTCAGAGCCATTTTTGATGACCCATGGGTGTGCTGGCTGGAAGGAGGCAAGGCCAAGTGAGGCAGCACCCACAGGTGTCACACACCTCCCTTGCTGTTTGCACCAGAGGCACCCACAGACACACAGCGGTTTGCTAGGAATGAGTCTTTGAGCCAATCAGCACCATTTACCACTCCAATAAACCAAAAACAATACCACAGATCCAGGTGTGAGTCAGGAATACACTGCAGCACAATCACCTAAGAATTCCCAAGCTCTTTTTTGCCTTTTTTTTACTAGTTTTAACATGGACTATAATAATCCCACATGTGCACATTAACTCAGACAAAGGCAAAACCTCCTGCTCAGGTACCTGGAATCACTCACTCAAAGTGCTCTGCTACACTCTTAGTCCCCCCACAAGCTTCTCAATAATAGCCATTTATCCGGTTTTATTGTCTTTTCAAGAGTTTTCTTGATTTGTTTGTGGTTCTTGGTAGATTTTCTTATGGAAGCAATGATGAGGGACCTTCACATGTCTTATGCTTACTCCTGGTTGTTGCATCTTCCTAAAGTAAACTTTTCACTCTTAGTTTCTTCTGGAAAAAAATAAAAATGCTTAACTGTGTGTATTAAATTACAGGCAAACCCACTGGCAGTTGCACCATTTTATGAATAATATTGTTGATGATGGATAAAACCTATGAAAAAAAGTGGAAAACCCCTGGAAGGCTGTGGTGGTGCCACACTCAGGGTGAGGGGGTGTTCCCACATGTGTGTTTGGGTGGACAATGGTATTTAACAACCAGCTTTTCCTTCCTCCCTCCCCCCAATCCTAAATAGCAATTAGCATCCCCTTGTCTTGGGACCCATGCCCAGAAACCTTTCCCACAAACCCACAGCAGAATGGAAAGCAGGATTGAGTGCAATGTTGAAAGTCTCAAAACCAGTGGTGTTCACTCAGGAATGGCTCAAAAGCTTGTGTTTACTTCTGAAGAGCTCAAGAACCATGGCCAAATCCAGGCTTGGTCTTACTGGGTGCCCCTCTTGCTTTTTCTAGGCTTGAATTTGACCTGTACGGTTTCTGAACTCTGGTGTCAGTGCTACTTTGGATCTGCCCAAGTAGAATTTTTTAAAATGTGACACTAATTCTTTTTGGTGCTGTGTCTTGGTTTCCATAGGTTTCCACAGGTGGATTAGTTTTCTATCTGCCTCTGGAGTCAGCACCAACTCCTGGTTCTTCATGGTGGAAACCAAGGCTTTCTATAACCATGGCCTTTGCTAGAAACATTTGTGGCAGCAGTCAGGAAGGTAGAATGGGCTCATCCACAGCCCCCAGATTTATCACCATATTAGCACAAGTAGCTGTTTAATTTTTGGTCAGTAGTCACCTACTGGGGGACTAACAGACCACAAATGAAGAGGGACGTTTGGCTCTGAGGCTTTCTGTTTTCACCCATCTTCGGTCCTGAGCAGTGACACTTACTGAGTGTCTTTCTGGGTGGGAGTCTTGTATCAATATTGAAATAACAGGATCCTTTTCTCTTCTTTATTCTCAGGCTGGAATATTTCAGAGAAAAACAACTTTTCAGTACTTCACTTTTTAAAGTTAATTTGTCAGTGTCATAGATACTAGAATTTTTAGGACAAAAAACAGATGCTGAATAAAATGGAAATGAAATACTGACCCTTATTATCAGCTATCAAAGCTGCCTGTCTCCCTTTTGTGTGTGTCATATTTCATTCTGAAGAGAGGGTACATTTTATTTATTTATTACACTTTAAAACAACTCAAGTGGATCAAATTCTGTTCCTCTAACCTAAACATTTGAAAGATGTTTCCTATTGCAAGACGACGTTGCATAACCAAAGCAAGATTTAAAAAGTCACTGGGGTAAAGTCTGTAAAATTAATGGTGTAATTTATTAAAGGGACACAGTCTGCTACTTTTTATAGTGACGTGAGCATAGGTCACAGTAGCAGCAGCTCAGTGAGCAGCTCTGGGTGAGTATTGAGTTGGTGAACAGTTAATTTACATATGGTAACAGTTTATTAGGAGAGCAGTTTATTGAGGAAAGAGATCCAAATATTTAAAGTTCCACTGGGGGAAGCCCTGAACATCCCTTGCCCAGGTGAAGAAGAGAATTCAGGAGGCAGCTCAGTTCCTGAGCTCTCCCATCCTATCTGGACTAGACAACTTTCCATGCAAACTTGTCCTACCAACAAAAATCTTGCAGACCTCAGGACAAGCATTCACTGCAGATCTGTCTTCTCCAGAACACGAAGGGACCAATGTACATTAAGTAAAATTCCAGAAGAAAAGTAGAAATGGCAGCCACTGGGTTCATGATATGTCCCTGGACATTTCTTCTTTTTTTGAGGTCTGCAAGTTCTCAGAAGCCACACGGCCTAATTTTCTGAGAAATCCAAGGTGAAGCTCTTCTACTTAATAACCCTTAACTAATATTGCTATTTTTACTGTCATTATGCTCATCAATAAGAATGGACCCACACGTGGTGCAATTAGTTACTGTGTTACAGTAGCACCTACTTAATCCAGGATTAAGGCCTCGTTGTGCGAAGCCTCGCACGGACAAATAACAAAGAGGTCCCTTGTAACAGTTCCTTTGAAAACAACATTTCCTGTTTCCAGGCTGAACAGAAATGAGACCACACAAGATTTACAATGAGGGAAGAATTGATTACAGAGCTTAGCAGCCATTTTCATTTTTTAGGTTTATTTTTATTGTTATTGTTATTATTAGTTCTAGGCGAAATAATTCAGGAAGAATATACTTCTCACTTGGACTTTCTAGCTCACAAAGAGCTTTTCATAGTACTGATAATTGCAGAAGTGTAAAGACAAGCTATACACAGTAAAATACCTCTACTTCTTTCACATGTGGTGTTTGCACCCTACCCTGTACCCACTAGAGACTTACAAGAGGTCAGATTTGGTCCAGGGTAAATTCTTTAGCTTTCCTAACCACTTACAGCTCTGGAAGACACCAAAATTATAGCTTTGACAAGCCCAGAAAATATATTTTAGACATTTTTATTGAAATGGCTCTTTCTGTAATTCTGAGTTCTGTATACTCACAAAGTCATGAACTCCACTGCAAGCAAAAAAAAAAATCCCAAAAAACAAAACCAAAAACAAGCCACTGACTTCAATAAGGACAGTATTAAATCAAAGGTTATTGGGGGTGTTGGCTCTCTTGGCAGGGTGAAATGAAAAGGACTTTCAATAGCTCTGCTTCAACCTTCAAAAACCTCCTTAAAAACATCCTGCTGTGCATGCTGAGGACGCATGTTGCTTTTTGCTGGGCTGTGGGAGAGCTCTGTGCTTTTTAGATCCCTCCATATGCTCTGGTTGGTTTCAGTGTCTTAATATACATTTCCATCCTCATCCCAAACTCACCCCCTTGATGTTCCTGTGTCCTTCCAAATACCTGGTATCCATTCTCACCGAGTAACAAACTCAGCCTATGCCTCTATGGATGTATTTGAGATCCATGTTATGGGAAAAAAAAACTTATTTATGCTGATTTCATTTTACATTTATCTTTTCCTGAAAATCAATTTGTTTCTCCCCCTCTAATCTTTGGGACCTTGACAGAAAAAGAAGTCCACAAATTTTCTTGAAGAATTGAAATATGCAATGTTTTCTACTCAGAGAGACATAGATTAAATTCCCTGCAGCAGTACAGGATGGGAGCAGGAGGATTTGTAGTGTTACCCACAGAGGGTAAATAGCTCAAGAAAATCAGTACTAATTGCTTGATTGTGTCTTCGGCATTTTTCGAAGCCCTTCAGAAATGAAGCTTTGAGAAAGCCACTGGTTTGCAAAGGACAGATATAGTTAGTGGAAATTCCCTTTCCATGTCCTGTTCCTAGGTCTGGGCAGGAACTTGCTGCCTGATTTGCATTCTTAGATTTAGCAGCTGCACTCTGACTATGCTTCCTTTTTTCTCGTTCCTGGTTCTTTCTTTATTTTTTCTTTTCTTGCTTCTTTTTGCCCCCTTTTCCATGGGGAGGGAGTAGAAGGAAGAAGTCTTTTCTGGCCAGCAAAGTGTGTCACATCACTATATTTACAGGCAGAAAGGGAGGCAAAAAAGACCGACTATTTTTATAAAGCTGCTTGTGAGAGGCCAAGCTGACCTTCCAGGTGCGGTGGGATCCGTGGCACCATGTCCCTCCGCTACTGGGGGGACATGCAGGGGTGATGCTCTCTGTAAGGTCCAACTTGATAGCCAGGGAGCAGGGAAAGAAGTGCAAAGGCAGCTCCTGGGGTGTCTGCTACAACAGATTTCTCTGGGGCTGGATGGTAAATGTCTTATGATGCTGCATGATGGTGGAAAATTGTCTGGGGGCCAGATGGAAGCATCTGACTGGCTGCATTTAAAACTGCAGCTGCCAGATGGAAAAAGTTGGCTGCAAATCCACCCAGGCAGTTAAAATGGAATAAGCTTTCCATACAGGCAGTTAGATCTGTGCAGATTATCCATGCAAACGGAGAGGAGTGAGCTGTTCTGGTCTAAGATAGTTTTAAGCAGCACAGATGTGCTGAGCTTGCAAATGCAGCTCTGGGTTGGCAGAGGTTGGGCAGAGAAGGCAGAGATGCTGCAATGGTGTGATGTTAACTGAAGCCTGAACTGGTTGGGGGGATTAAAGTGATTTCTTTTCCCCTGTAAATTGGTCATAGCACAAAACCACGGGTAGTCCAGACCTTAAATGTTGCACTAATCCTTCTGTGTTGGACACTCTGTCCTTAAAAGAAAAAAATAACAAAGAGAAAATGAATAAAGATTTGTGCGGGTTCATTTGGAAATGAGAGCAGAGAGTAAATAAACAAATCATTCAGATATTAAAAATCTATATGCAGTACTCATATGTTCTAGTAATGCTTCCCTTTGTAAGCAGCTTATAAATGGCAAATAAATATTTAAGAGATTTTTTTATGAAAATTGCAAACATGACTACAATGTGTCAAACATCAGTTAAAAACATGTCAATCTGAATTTTTATAGCTAGATATAAACCAGGGCCATAAGCAAGCTTCTGGTCTCTGTAAAAATGATTTACCATTTATTAAGAAGGGCTATTTTGTACAGATAAATAAACTTGCCCTTTATTAACTATTTGTAAGTGCATCATTAATAGTGTTACCATACTAGTGTTATTATACTATAGCAGAAATGTTGAATTTCTGACTTGCTGCCAACACTCACAACCTGTGAACAGCAAGGTGTATCTATCCCCTTGCTCTGACACCTGCCTGACATCTTTCCAGCACCCATGCAGGTGCTCCAGCCCCAGCAGAGGCTACAGGCTTGAAACCAATACACCTGTATTTGGACTGTATTTTGCCTAGGTATCAAAAGTTGACCCACAACAACCTGCAAAGTAACCTCTCAATTTGTGTGTCAACTCAGTGCTCAAAAATTTGCAGTGCTGAGGAATAGAGGTGTTGGGTATTTAAGCTAGGTCAGATTTAAGCTAATTCCAGCCTGGAAGGATTTATTCCCTCTGGGAACGATGGCCCAATCCTATCAGCTGCTGTGTTTTTGAGCAGATTCTGAGTGTTTTGCCAAACCTGCCTGGCTGTGCTTGCAGAGAAAGGGCTGTGGGTAGGAGATCACCCCTGTATTTCAGGCCATATCTTCTACCTCTCCCTAACCCCCTCGTGATCTGCAAAGTGGCCCCGAGGGCACATACCATTGTTCTGAAGTCAAGCTTTATTATTTTTTTCTTTAAGAACAGGCTACTTGAGACCTCATTTTCTTTTGAACTAGGGAGAGCCCATCTGTGGAGTAAAAAGATACCATATATCACCCTGCTAATAAGTTTTCCTCAGCAGTTGCTACAGTCAAGTGTTAGTCTTCAGCTGGAGTCTCATTTAAAAAAAATAAAATAAATAAATAGATACCATTGGCTAGGAGATGAAAAGTATCCTTTCAGCCACACTATAAACTTACCTCCCACTCCAAAAAGGGTATTTCAAGTCATGCAGCAAAAGAATTACAGGGCTGCATGTGGCAGAGGAGAGGGTGTTTGGAGGGGGAATTTAGGTCTTTTAGCAAACCCCCCCCCCAAAAAAAAAAGGTAATTCTACACAGCAAAACAATTAAGACTGTATTAATGTAATTGCTTTTCTTACAAATCTATCATGTGAAATAACAGATAAAAATAAAATATGATGAGCAGCTGCCTTCAGTTGAGGGGGGCTGAATAAAAGGGTAATTGAGAGAATATTTTCTTGGAGATGTTGACACTTTTTCCAGGTTGGACACTGGTAAGAGGAAAAGATGGAAGCTTTTTTTTCTTTAGAGGCCTTTGCCACCATCTGATTTCTGATGTTAAGGCAAACATAGTTTTGATCTCTTTTGATATCTTGTTTCTCTCCTCCATTTTCTTTGAGGGAAGTCCAAGTTTTTTAGTGCTGAGCTGTGAATTAGGTCTCCATTGTTATGCGAGCTGCAGGGAAACCCATGGAAAGACTCAAGTGAAGCCTCCAGGGTCATAAATCCCCCCTCAAGCCCATCTTAAAAATCTCCTCATCCTCACATCTTGTGCTCCCCGAGGCACAGCGTGAAGCCCCTGGATGTGGAGCACATTTCAGCTCACCCGTTCAGCTACCTCTGAGATGAGGTGCTTGAGCTGGCCAAGCAAGGTTTAATATGGGGGTGTTTGGGTTGGGTTTTTTTATGCTTTTGTCACATGTTTCCACCACAGAGCTGGTGTGGTGGTTTGGGCCTCAGCAACGAGGAACCAGCCCTGTGATGGGTCCGGACACACAGGCTGTGGGACGGGGAGGAAGGACGAAGGCAAACAAGGATCATGGGAAGAGTCCTTCCCGAACCCTCCGCCACAAGTCCCTCCCAGAGGTGCAGCTCCTTGGGAGCTGCTGCAGCCCAGGCTGCCCGCAGAGCCACCGGCTGTTCCAGGC
>NW_009970717.1:7901973-7904077 GCF_000747805.2 Chaetura pelagica | reverse complement strand
ATCCCCTGGTGTGGGGTTCTCCATGGCTGCAGGTCCCAATCCTTGGGTTGCAGGGTCCCATTTGTCCCTCCAGGCACCTTCAAGGGCTGCTCTGCCATGAGCCCCCCCTGCCCTCCCGCCACGGGCTGCAGGGGAGCTCAGGCACCTCCTGCCCCTTCCTCCTCGCCAGCCTCGGGATCTCTGCTCTGCTCTTTCTATTACCAGACCTTCTTCAAGACACATTATCTGCCTGTAAATTTGGGATTGAAATGTCTAGCCATTACCGCAGGGTCTGTCTTTCAGTGTGACATTTTTGTCCTGCTTTCCAGGTGACCTTGGTATTAAGGATGATGCTGTGTGAAGTTCTCCTGAAAGTTTGAACTTGTTGACTCCAAGGAGTAGCAGATCCAAGGTGCTTCTGTATGGCTGAATTAGGGCTGTAATTAAAACACACCTCCTATGCAATACCGTCCCATAATTACTGCTTATAATCACCTTTAGCCATGGCTCATGATGTCAAACACACACAAACCCCAACAGGAGGCCTTTAAGGAGGCTTATTTGGCTTTGAAGATGGAAGATGTTGGGTAAAACCATCTCTTCCACATGAAATGGAACAACACAATAAATAACATGATGAAAGGAGTGGAAAGCTTTCTGGTGGGATGTGCCATCCATCGGGCACTTGGAACAGGACAGGCTTTTCCCTGGTGGGGGGCACTGAGTTTTCCAGGCAGGTGTTTGTATGAAAGGGGACTTGTTTTTGTGGGCATCATGAAGAATCCTTCACTTGGCTTAACACAGGGATTTCTGTCTGCTGCAGACAGGTTTCCAACCCATCCCTCCATCTGTCATGGACGCTGCTCTAGAGACCCGATCCACTTCCGAAACTCCCTTTCAACTGGGGTGGCCCCAGGGCCAGGGAGGGCAGGCAAGAGATGCCACAGGGAAGAGGCAGAGCACCTCCTAGCCCCAAAAACATGGAACCCCCCAAAATAGTTACCCCTCACAGGTGCTGCCTCTGGCTGGCCTCTGAAATGTGGCAGCATTCACAGCACATTGTTGGTGTTGAAGTGAGGTGCTTCCTCCTCGTGGGTGGACTATATGCAGGCAGAAATGCATCTTTTGTTTCTGTTTTATGATTTGGAAGAGGTTTAGCACAGAGATAGGCTCTGGACCCAGTGCCTGTGATGTGGCAGAGCTCATCTTCAGCCTCCTCAGTGCCAAAATCAGCCAGCCTTGGGACAGGGAAGGTGAAGGACTGTGCTTCCTCCCCTTTGGGTGGCTAAAGAGCAGGAGAGCTCCCTGAGGAGCTTCCTCATTAAACACCTAAATTTGTTTCCTGGTTTACTCTTTTGGAGCTGCCTGGTGGGAAAGGGTTAGTGGAACCATTGCCCTTCTGCAGCACCCCGACTGGTCATGGGGTTGCACACATCAATAAACTTCTCTTTGCACCTTTAATGCATATTTATTTGAGTAGGAACACAGCAATAGAGGGACTCCAAAACCACCATCAGCTGCACTGCTCTGGGCTGCAAGAAGGCCACCTAGCTCTTTTGGCAGGCTCCTCTCGCTGTTGGCTGAACCCTGAGGTCCCTGTTAATAGGATAGCACTGTTTATTATCTCATAGAGATCATTATAAATAGATGCTGTTAAAGATAATGCCACATTGTAAATAAAGGCGCCATAGGAAATCACAATATTTAACTAGCTGCTGTCGAGGCATTTCTTCTCAAGAGAAAATATTCAACAGGCAACACTTTGCTGAGGCAAAACCATCCAAACCAGCTTGGTGACAGATCCTTCACAAAATTACTTTAATTTATTGAAGAAATAGTTCCTTGCATGGGTCTTTTTTTTTTTTTTTTTAAATCTAGCTCAGTGGATGTATTGATTTGGAAACCCAAACTGATACAAAACCTGTCATTTTTAAACCCTACTAAACCTTGTAACATAAAGTTTCTTCCTCAAACAGGAAGACTGAGACACAGGAGACATAAACAGGCCATGTTGGCACCAGTTTTTGACCAGGCTGCACATTCAGATTCAGATTTATTAGTCTGGAGACAAATGTCTCTTTGGGAGGAATGGAAACCAAACATTGCTGGCATTCACTGCAGCAAA
>NW_009970717.1:7870554-7901911 GCF_000747805.2 Chaetura pelagica | reverse complement strand
ACTCCATTTACCTCAGAAGTGCCAGACTTCATCAGACTCCCAACATACATCCTCTCCCTTTCCCCCTGCTTCCTAAATGAGCAGAAACCAAAAATTACTTGCAAATTGCTCAGGATTTGGTGGCATCCCCCCTGGTACAGTCTCTAGCCTGGCTCAGCAAGCAGCTTCCCGAGCAGCCCCGCCCTTGACAGGGACATGGACGTGATGGTTCAGCATCACAGGGAGGCCACGGGGCTGAGGCACAGTGAGGATCTGCCCTCAGCTCTGCAGTTCCCACCAAGGGATCCACAGATGATGACAATCACTCCAAGAAGTCTGATAGCACAGAGAGGCTGGAGACAGGGCAGAGGGGAGGGAAGGTTAACTCTTGCATCACTTGGACCAGCTCTAGAAACCTCTTTTGGGGTTGACAGAAGATGAAAGCTCGTTTGCTCCTGGCCCAAGCTGTTTGTAGTTTGGTGGACAGTGCATGGAGAAGGAGGACAAAGGAGTAGAGCAAAGCCACCATGGAAAACTTCTCTGTTTCTCGGTGAAGAACTGTACACAGGTAGGACATATCTCAAACTTTTCTCCTTGCCAAGTGTTTCCCATATCAACATCTGCAAGGCCCAAAGTCCCCAGCTCACATTCTTTGAGCTATCAAAGCAGCCCTTGGCATCAGGATGAAGTTATAATTATGCAGGATGAAGGATTTCATTTCACAGACTCTAGAGGAAGCCTGACTCGGGCAGAAGCAACAGTATGATAAGTCAACCAGGGCAAAAGGTCTGATTGCTATTTCCCTTCCAGAGAATGGGAATAGACATCTGGGCAGGGAGAAGCACTTATTGTCCTGAGAGAGCCTGCAGTTTTTCCCTGTAAAATACCTACCCCAACAAGAAGCAGCAGATGTTTCATGTAAATCTGCCATAGGGCAGAAATGTCCAGAAGGTCGGATGGCCAGATGTACAGATAGAGATGGGGAGATGGAGGAAACTGCCTTTCCCCTGGAGGAGTACCAGGAAGGAATTTTCATTAGCACTTTGGATGCAGGAAATGCAAAGCCTGAGAGCTATTAATAGAAATGGCCTCTTACATGGATGTTGGAGAACAGCAGGCCTCCGGGAATGAGGAAATGGCAAACCATTATAGAACTGCAGAGGCCATTTCACCCATGAGTGAAGCTGCAAGAAATTCCTACCCATGTCCTTCCACCAGGAGGGATAGACCAGGTTTCTGGCATTTAGTTCATTTTGTAAAGTCTGCCACTAGTTGATGTCCAGGTAAGAAGGAGAAGATGCAATTTGGCTGTGGAAATGCTCATGATAGCATTTATCCAGAGCCTGTGAGGCTGATCAGTTAACACAGACAGGTTTTTTAGGAAAGGTGGCTATCTTTGGGAGTGAAGAGAGTGTCCCTGAAGATGGCATGTGAATTTCAGGGGAATGAAGGAAAGCTTTTCAGAAATGTCACTGTAGGTGCCATGGTTTTGCTGACTCACATGCTTTCTAGATGAATTTGGGCACTGACCATGAAAGGAATTTAATATGAGTTCTTGAAAACTGAATAAAAAACTCAGTGTCATGAGCATCCTCATAATTGCTGGAGTTGTGGGGATGAAGGGACATAAGCATGTTTGGCTGCAGCCCAGTAGACCCTACAACCAATCATCTGAGGACCTGGCGTGAACCATACGGGCTCTTATCATCCAGGTTTCCTTCATAGAGAGCTGTGAGATCAAATGCATGAAACCTTTCCAGGTTATCAATTGCCCAGTTCTGCAGAGGGCAGAGAACTCACCATGCATGGTCAGTATCATCCCTGTAAAGGTCCTGAAAGAGAGAGAGCAAGAGAGGTTTTTTTACTTTTGAAATTGCACAAGGCAGTGGAGCATCCCTAGGACTTGTCATTTATTCCTGCAGGGAGTTCTCTGCCTCCTCCCAGCTGAAGCCCTAATGTTCTTTATGATCCCAGAGATTTACTCTTCTTACTTTCCTAGCCTGTGAAATGGAGATAATATTCAGCTACTGCACAGATTAATGTCAGGCTACTGCAAGGATGTAAAACACTCTGCTCGTGCTACGTAATTACATTATTATGGTCCTATAAAAACACAGGCAAACCTATTTCATTGAAGTGCTGGCAAGGGTAACATCCCACTGTATGCAAAAGTTCATTCCATTTCTTTCCAGTCTGCTAAAATGGCAAAATAATTCTACCTATTCCCTGTGGCAGGAGCATTTACAGCAGTTAAAAATAGCAAAGCAAATTGAGTTCAAAAAACTGAAAACAGAGCATTATGCTGTCATGCTGCTGTTGCTGAATAGCTGGCACTTGAGAAGGAGAGAAAGGAAGAACAAACAAACAAAAAAATTGACACTGCCAATAAAATGTAGATATTACAGACCTTTTTTGGACAAAGTTTCAGTTTTCCTTTATTCTGTGGACATGAGTTACTTCAGCCACCTTGGCTCATCTGATCAGAGAAAAGGACAATTTTATGTCATTCCCAGCTATGTCACCATTGCCAGTTGTCACCTGTCCATTGCCTCACAGACCTGAGTCCAGCCAAGCCAAAATCAACTGGATGTCTAAAGGAGGAGAAACATGAGGGAGATAGAGATCCCTGCCTCCTCCCAGAGGATGGGTGGGGGTCCAGATGGTGGTTGAACACCAGTCTGCCCCACCACCATCCTGTCAGCTAACCTTCAATTCATCCCAAGGCTCACCTAAGATGGAAAAAACTGTGCAGAGGGGAAAATCTGAAGGACAGGTTTGCTAAAGCTGATTAATAGAGGGCTCCTTCCTCCTCGTTGGTGTGGTTACCTCCACAAATGTTCCTCTGTGCTTCCAGGAGAAAACTGTGACTCATGCAGAATGAACCAGATTTCTCCATCTCACAGGAAGACACAAGAACAAATGCTCTTTATGGAATGAGAAGAATTCCTGATAATTTTAGCAACTCCTTTGCTATGAGAGTTTGTGCTGGTCATTACCTGTCCCTGTTGGATGTTCAATCAACAGGTTTTGGGGGGGTATTAGTCAATATTCAGTATTATTGTCCTGGTCATGAAGATGTTAGTTCATATTAGATAACCTGAAGAAGCCAAATACTTATGTTTTGGTGCATAAATAGTACTTAGAAGTGTGACATATCTCATTTTATTCTGTCCTCCAAAATGCCACCTCTCCAGGCAGCAAGGAGAAATAGGTCTTCTTCTCCCTGCTCTGGCCTTTCTTTTTTTTTTTTTTTTAATTGTATTTTCATGAAAAAAAAATCTCACCTTTTTACTGTTTTTAAAAAACAGTTGCTGCAAGATCTCAGGGCTTTATTGTGAGTTGTAGTGACACATGCAAACTTCTCAGATAAAGCTGGGCCACCAGGACAATGGTGACCATACACGGGTATTTCCTGAAGTGTTTGCACCTCAGCAGACAAGGAATAAGAAGTAGCACTGGGAAAATGGAGACAGGAGGGGATTGCCAAAACCAGAAGTACTGTTGGGTTCCCTCCACCCTTTATCCCTTTCAGGTGTGCCACACAATGTACCCTTAGCCTGTTAGGTCTTGCAGAGGAGGTCGTTGTTTGAGTTTCCTATTGAATTGCAAATGTGCAAAGAACTCTCTTGAGTTTCAGAACAAAAATATTATTTGAAATTTTCTCCTCCTTGTTCGAGGCTGTGGATTACACTGATTTGAGCCATTGGCTTCTCCACTTGTTTGTCATATCAATCTGGGGCATCTTGTCATGGGCCAGAATCTGAGCCTTTTCATGGCTTTTGATTCATTCTGGGAATTAATGACTGAAGTTTATCAGCTTCAGAAGAAGCTTGTGTGTAAGGTCTAATCAAAACCCTGCTGGAAGCAAGGATCTTTCAGGTAGGAAATTATCTCAGGAATCCAGGGACTTTGGTGTGGAGGCTGTGATATCCTTGGGGGCCATCTGTGAAAAACCTTCCCAGGCCACTGAGGGGTGGTGAATCCTTTCTCTGGAGGTGTTTGTCACTTCACATCTGATGCTCTTCAGGCCAAAACAAAATTTGTTAGACTTCATAGAAGTTACCCACTGGGAGCTGCTGTGGTTTCACCTGATGTGGTCACAGTCGTGAACCACTGGAGCCTACCTGCAAAATCTGAGCATCTTGCATATACATTCATGCCCTGGGAGGGGTGGAGGGGAGGAAAAATAAAAAAAAGGAGAGTGGAGAAATATGGTAGATCTTAGGAAAAATAGACTGAGTATTTTTCCATCTTGGCCTTGCCCTGTTCACAATGTGTGATTTTACTGGCCTATGCCAAGGGCTCATTTTTTGGGGGTTATTTTTGTTTATGTAAGGGAATATATTTCACTGTCAATATTACAGCAGAGAAGAAAATCTTTTGGAAGAGACATGTGCTCAGTTGCTGGGCATTATATCCTCTTCTTTTCCCTGCTTTCTAAGTCTCAGCAAGCTCTGTGCTCTCTCACCACGGGAAGTCACAGCAGCTCTCAGGCCAACAACCGCCTTTCTTTTTCTCCTTCCTGAAGAGCTTTCAACTTCTCTCTCTGTCTTCAACAGCTCAGTGCCACCAGAGGTGAAAAAGGGCCCTTAACTGCTTCCTCTGGTGGGATGATTGAAGGATGCTCCATTGGAAGAGGCTTTGCCAATCATGCTTCTTGGGTAGCTGATTGACACGGGCATTGTCAGCTCCCAGCTGGCCCTGAATGGAGAAGCACCTGAATTCACCTGCAGTGGAGGAACACGCTTCACTGCTTGACAACCTCAGCCCCATTAGTGGAGGAAGGGTCATTAGAGAAGCAAACTGCTGGCTTGTTCTTGCCATGACCGTGCTTCCCATGGTCCAACTAAAACAAATGTCCAAATTGACATTCCAAGCATAATAAAGAGGTTTCCATATCCGTTGCACTTTCATTGCACAACACCCTTCAATAGAAGTGTCCAGCTAATGGAAAACTGAAATAGCTCTGGAAGAAAAGAAAAGAAAAGAAAAGAAAAGAAAAGAAAAGAAAAGAAAAGAAAAGAAAAGAAAAGAAAAGCTGTCCATTTCTTCAACATCCTCTTTGCTTTCAGATGAGAAAGGAAAGGGGGATGCAGAGAAGAATGCAAAGAGCAAACATCTTAAAATGCCAGCAAAAGCCTTTTGGAAAAGAAAAGAAAAGAAAAGAAAAGAAAAGAAAAGAAAAGAAAAGAAAAGAAAAGAAAAGAAAAGAAAAGAAAAGAAAAGAAAAGAAAAGAAAAGAAAAGAAAAGAAAAGAAAAGAAAAGAAAAGAAAAGAAAAGAAAAGAAAAGAAAAGCTGTCCATTTCTTCAACATCCTCTTTGCTTTCAGATGAGAAAGGAAAGGGGGATGCAGAGAAGAATGCAAAGAGCAAACATCTTAAAATGCCAGCAAAAGCCTTTTGGAAGCTGATTAGAACCATTTGTGTGTGGTCAACAGAAAAAAAATAAAATTGGAGTTTGCAGAAAATGGAAAGGAGACAACCTCTGCTCTGTTCTGAGTCACAGAACAGATGCCAGTGTTTCTTCTGACTTTACAACTTTTTCTTGGCCTATCCGGCTGAAAGGCTGATTAAAAATGGGGACTGAGAATGCTTTCCTGAAAAAAACCTCCCAGATTGTAATCCTAGCACGAGGGCAAATGGAGACTTGCAGTAAATCATTGCTGGCTGTCTGGATCACTTATCAAATACAGCAAGCAAAGACAGCCAGTCATGGCTGTAGGAAATCACACATCCAGTGGCATGTTCCTTGCAAGGGGCCTTTGCCCTGTGTTCAGTGGGAAACAGAGTAGAAAATAGACCATCTGAATTAGAGCTGGAGGGGAAAAAAAAAGAAAAAGGAAAGAAACCCCAAACATTTTCTGTAAAAAAACCATAGGCATGGTTGGAAAGAGATTTATCTACTCCAAAACCATTTTTCCTTCAGTGGTGTCTTAGGTAAAATGAAATAAACCAAGAGGATTGAATTTCACTGGGAGAATGACTGTGAGGTCTGCTGTGCGAGCCAGATTTTCCAACCATACATTTAAAAGCAGTTACTCAAGTTTGGGTAAAAAAAAATATATATTAAAAAAACCCACACACCCAAAAAACAAACCCCAAACAAAACATTTACCCAATTTCCCAGCAGACTGTGAATTGTGAGGTTCAGAGATGCAGAGAAACAGAGCAGTCCTTTACAACTCACACCAAGATCTTTCCAAAGGATGATCGTGTCAGGGCTCTTTTTGCTGCCCTCTTGACCTCTCAGGGGGTTTGGGTTGTGCTGTGGTTTATTTTTCACCATCAGGGGCTTTAGGGAACATAAAATTCCTTTCCCTGTGAACGTTCCCAAGAAAAATGGGCAGCCAACACGAGGTGCCAGAGGTCTGCTAGGTGCAACAGCCATGAGCAGTTTGAATTACTGGAGTGCCAGTTAATCCAAGGCAGCTCACACTGGAAATTGCGTGCTCATGGTAAATTTAGCATCCATTATCCCCACTAGTAAAACCAGCAGCAGCTGAAAACACTGGAGAGGGAAACTTAAACTTCAGAAATCAAGGAATCTCATTCAGGAGGAGTGTCCTTTATAAAGGCAAGAGGTTTAACATCTGGCAGGGGTAAAGCTGAGAGCTCCAGCAGGATGGATTTACAAGGTGAGAGACCTATTGAGCAAGGGTGAAGGAAAAGCCTTTTTTGTGTTGTTGATTTTCACAGGATTAAAGAATATAATTTGTTTGCTACAATTTCAATCAAAAGAAAAAAAAAAATAAAAATGAGAGATTTGGTCTCCAGAAAAACTGGTGATAACAAAGTGGCTGGGAATTAATACTGATCCAAGGCTCAGACCTTACAAATTCCCCTTGAGGTTTGCTAAGTTTTCCGTTAGGAGTTTCAGTTACACTAGCTTGATGTTGAATGAAAATGCAATGGTTAAATCCCTGATGGGTGTTTCAATCTATGAGACATTATTAACCTCCAGAAACTGGAATTTATTTTGATCTGGCATAACAATTCTCCTCTTAGCATCAGTGTCTCTATATAGACCAGGCAAAAAATAGCATTCATTTTTCTGGTTGAATGCTTTTTCCTAGCATACCTGCTTTCTATATTTAACCTGACTTTCA
Organism: Chaetura pelagica; assembly: GCF_000747805.2. Taxonomy (NCBI): domain Eukaryota; kingdom Metazoa; phylum Chordata; class Aves; order Apodiformes; family Apodidae; genus Chaetura; species Chaetura pelagica. Next base: position 7,894,826 of record NW_009970717.1, on the reverse strand, counting down.
GCAGCATTGCCATTGATTTTGGTTTTGGACTGAATGTTTGCAACTTTTTGGCATCTCATAATCTCTTGGCACACCCTAAAGCTTCTAAATGGTGCTAAAATAAATCACTCCTAAGACTTTTTAATCCAAAACACTCCATTAGCTTGATCTGAAATAGTGCAGTTGCTCAAAACTGCATGATTTCAGTTGCATCCTGTAATGTTGTAATGGTACAAAGCAGAGAAAGAAACCCAAAATGTGAGGTGGGGACCATATTCTTCACCTTTTTGCCTCAGATTTGCTGTGGAAATATGTGGAATAATAGATATGAATTCAGCAATGGTGAGAAGCAAACATATTCAAACCAGAACTGCAGTGGATCTAGGAGCAAGCTGGGACATGGTTCAGCTTTTACTGACAGAGAAAGGTGCTCCAGCCAGGATTTCTGGTCCTGTAGGTAGCTCTGGTGTAGGAAAGGAGTTCCTAAAATGTAGCTGAGTTACATGGGAGACTTGCCTCTTAAGATCCACCACATGACCAAGCCCTTCTAATATCTAGCACTCCATTCCTGAGCTGCTTTTAGAATAATCATAACATTTGAAGTTTGTTTGCTATGAGCAGAAATCTAGCAAGGAGAAGCAAGATCTATTGCTAATGCCTCCCTTATTCTAACACTCCTTAAAGCTTTCCCCAAATACCAGAGTGGTGAGGCTGTGGAGATGCTCATCAGGCATCCTTATTTAACTCATTAGCATAACTTTGTAGGTTTATCTGTCTTTTTCTTTTATTTCTGCCATGGCAAAACAGCAATAACCTGGTCATCCTCCAGCATGGGAACTTTATTTTTAATCAGAGCTGTAGCCATTTCTCCATGGAAGGAAGGACCCCCATGTCAGACACACACCTGGAAATGCCTTGGGTGGGAGGAAGAGGAGGGCTGACCATCCCCAGTTCCACCCCACCAGTAGGTCCAACCCTGTTAACAAAGGTGCTTCCACCACACACCAGTAGAAATCACACCTGAGACTAATTGATTCACCAAACAGCCAGAGTTTGGCATCAATATGTGTTACTGAAAGGCAGGTGGGGCAGGTTTGCAAAGTGATTGCCCATTGCACACAGCTGCAGTAGTTGGGGGGCAGGAAAAAAATTGAAACCAGGGCATTGGTTTTCTGAGTGTTTTCCATGGTTCCCAGCTCCTAGATCTTAACGAGGCCTTTATAAATGTGCTCAAGTCTCTCTTCACAGCCGCTGCACCAAAGAGCTGTGCTGTTGCTTAGCCAACACTGAGGGGTTTTTGTCTGATATTGTCCTTAATTTAGTGCCAGGTGCCTTCTCTAGGCTTAGCTGATAAATAACTCTCAGGAACCAGGCTACAGACCTACTCTCCTTTGCTTTCTTTCTGACAAAGAAAATCACTTCTGTTTTCTGTCTCTAAGGAAATAGCTTTATTACTATCATCCTAGCAGGGAAAACTAAAGTTCCAGAAACTTCCTTTTTCTGATTTTCTTTTTATGCAGATATTTTGTCTGTCTTTCCAGCTTCAACCAAGCTGCAGCAGTGCTGTAACCACCAATAACCTCTTCAAAAGGGATTTTTAATTATATTTTTTTTTAATTTCTTTGTGCTGTTAGGGGTGGGAAGAAATAATTCAGCTGTATCTCTTTATCTTCACTGGAAGGAAAGAAATTAGACAGATAAATTACGATTCTTATCTTACTCCCTGTGCCTCACACATATGCTCTTGGAGGGAAATTTCAGTTCAGGGAACATGCTAAAAGTTAAAGGAGGATAAGTGTGCTCAGGGGACAGAGATGAGATTGTCTCTCTGTTGGTGAGAGTTTGGCTGCAGAGAAGTACAAGCCCAGGGCTGTAGCAGGGATAATTTCAAGTTACTGCTCTCTTTATATGAAAAGAAGAAGCTGTCCCTTCCACTCTTTTCTGTTTTCCAGTTAGAAAGAAATTTGCTCTTTCTCTTCCTTATTTGCTGAGAATGCAAAGCAACACCTCCCAGCAGTTAAACTAGTGAAAATATTGACTTGCCCAGCAATACTGCTGATAGGCTCACCTTTGGTGATGAACCCTAGCAACATCCTGTTCTCTTTTTTACTCCTTGGCTACAAAGTTTGGCTTCTATGGAATGGATGTGTATGAAGCCTGCAGTGATACTGGAAAACAAGTTTAGTCCATTGTCTTAATTGTACAGCATAAAACCCTCCAAATCTGTAAGTTTAAAACAAGCCTGGTAGAAAAAAAAAAATAAATAAAAAAAAAATAGAGAATATTGGCATGTTTTGAGGTTGTGGCATTTATTCTGCCTGCCAGCTCTAAAGCACCCTCATCTATAGCAACACCTTCCCAGACAGCACAGAGTATCCTAAACACCAAATTTTCTCCTCTGAGGACAGATGTCTTTGTTGCTGTCTTCCCTGAAGAGAAAAAAACACTTTGCTAAGAGATACTAAAATCAAGGCTCTGATGGGTTGTTTGTGGTTTTTTTTGTTCACTTGCTGAGAATTCAAGAAATGTTGTTACTTCTGAGGGGGGAATCACAGATAGAAGCTGCAGAGCTATGCAAGTGTTTAGAGTTAGAGACAGTGTTTCCAATTGGACCTCCTTTTTCATGCTCTATTACTTCTTGTTCTTCACATCAAATGTTTCACAGAAATTATTCTGGAGATGAGTGAAAAGGGAGTGAGAAAGTGGTAGGAATTTTAAGACAGCTTCATGCCTAAAGAATTGATATGTGTATACCCATGGGGAAAAATGCATTTCATGTGAGTTCTTTCTTGAGTTCTACACTGGAATGTAGAAATATGATGGAAAACGTGGTATTTCTGCAACACAGATGGAACAGTTGTAACAGATGAGTTTTGATGCTTAGTAGCAGTGAGCCTGAAGGGGATTTGTTTGCTTCCAGCCAAGGGTCCCACTGGGGTCAGTGAGGTTTTGGAAGCACAAAGGAGAGGATTGCCTTCCTCTGACCTTGTCATCTTACTAAAAGGTATATCCATATTCAGCCTCCTGTTGACTCCTTCAGGTCTCAGCTTTCCATGTCTGGCAGGAGCTGGTACCAATGCCAACTTCTGCAGTGACAAAGATTGGAGCTGACACTGGCAGTGATGCTTTTTCAATTAATTTGACACCAGACACAAGAAATGTTTGCCACACGGTGAGACTGCTCTCCACCCCACAGACACAGAGAGATCCCCTTTAAAACTGTGTCAACTTCCACCTGGCTGCAGCTTGGTTAGCAGCAGTGACACTTTCCCACAGGGGAAAATCTCTCTCCAGCAAGAGAGATCTGATTGTGGAGCTCTCAGGCTGCAGTGACTCTCAGGAGAGAGTGTGTCAGCATTTCTGTGTTTATAAGCTACCTGATGTAATGGTAATAAGATGCTAACATGAGAGTCCACCTCTGCAATCTGCCAGCTGCTGGCTGCTCTAGCCCTTTTTGGTTCAGGAGTTTTAACAAGATGTTTCTGGTCTGTAATCAATGTAAACTTCCCATGCAAAATCTGGTGGAATGTCCTGATCCCTGAATAAAACACTCTGTGCTTCGTTTTCTAAGCACAACGTTGCCCTGCTTTGGAAATGAAAGCAGTTGCTAATCTTTTGTCATCTAACATTTTAAACAAGATGGAGCTGGTAGGTGAGATATCAGGGACCAATTAGCACAGCTGGAGTGCCTTGGAACCAAAATGCATCTCACAGCCTTATCAACACTGGCAGCATCTCAAACTGAGCCCTATTGATACACATCCACAAGCTTTAGGTTTCTGCAGTGCCAGGAAGCTGTTGGCCTCTGTGGGGATGAGGCATTGGAGAAAAATTATTCACGTGCATTAATACTGACAAATGAGCCCCTCATTTTATTCACAGAAGATTATTGTTTTTTTAATACTGTTGTCTGTGTCAATAAATAAACTAATGAATGAGCAGCACTAAAAATATGTATAGGTTCTGTGTCTATTTAGGCACAATTTGTTATGGCACTTCTGTTATTTTACTGGGAGCCACAGTAGCTGTTTAATGGAGGGACATGTTTGATGGCATCACCCAGCCTGACCTCTTGGTGCTCACAGGTTTGCAAGGGTAAGGTGTGAGCAAGACAACTCTGTAAGCAGAGATCATCAATTCAGCAGTTACTTGGAAGTGAAATCAATGGTGTGTCAGGAGTAGCAGGTTGACCTAAACCACAAAGCTGGATTTGCACTTGACTCTTGCAGACTTTGGTGATGAGGATGGACCCGAAAGCCTCAGCTGCCCACAGGGTGACATCCTGTGGCTTCCCCTGGGAATCAGGGTTGCTCCCTGGGCCAGTTACAAATCCCATGAAACCTCCAGAAGTGATCAAGCTGGTCCTGTACTCCACCTCCTCGTTAGTTTCATATTGTACTTGACAGTCATGTCCCTTCAGGAGGATTTCTGGAATCAAGTTTGTGCCTCTTTAGAGGGCTCAGAGGAGTAAAAGCTCCCCCAGTTCAGAGGACAAAAGCATGGAAAGTTCTTTCTCGAGGGCTGCCAGGGTCCCTAGCAGTGATGCTCTCCCATCATGAGCACAACATTGACTTCTCTCTCCTGGGTGTCAAGCAAAGCAACTCAACGTTGCACTATTGTACCCTCTCTTGACTTGAACCCAGGCCTCCTAGCTGCAAATTCCACGGGAAGTGCCTGCTTTCGATTGAAAGCTGCTTAATTGGCTGCTGTTCTTGCTCCTCCAGACGAATTTGCATTAAAGAAAGACCTGCGATCTTTGGCATTCCCTGAGCAGAGCTCCAGATTTAGCCTATAGAGCTGGCAGTTCTCTTAACGCCCACATCTGTCTCTGCCTGCCACAGCTGATTTATGTTTCATATCTCAAAGGCATGTGGTGCCAGTCCCACGTTGAGCTCTGGATTGTGGTGGTCTGTCTGTATTTGTTGAAATTGGGCCCAAAGAAGCTGGCTTGGAGCAGAGACTGCAAGGAATGTGAGCCAGTGGCCGTCCAGACAGCTCTGTCAGCAAGCTCAGGAAACTGGCTGAAAAATACTGGGAAGAGGCCCAGATTTCAAACAACCTGTGGAGCTTTCATGAGAACACACTGTTTTAAAACAGAAAGTTGAGTGATATTCTTAATTACAGATATTTTTTTTAAAAAAAGGAAGGTTAATGATGTCCCTTGCAGAACGCAGGGCGTGTTCCCCAGGTCACAGCCATCGAACAAGCAGCCTTGCATGGAGATCTCCTTTTCATGTGCTGCCTGAAACAATTTTTAATTCCCAGGCAGAGATAAAATCAGGATGCTCTTGGGGTCCCACAGCCATGAGCTGCCCTCTCTGTAGCAGCACTGGCTTTATAGAGAAACACTTGGCTCAGGGCAGGCAGCCCATGGCCATCTCCCATCAGTTACCTTGGAGCTGAGGGTGGCTTTTGCTCAGTGAGGCTGTTAGCCTGTAAAACAGCTGTTAGGACAAGAGATTCAAGTCCAAAGGGTGGTTTTATCTCCTGAACTAATGAGCTCCATGGTCTTATATCAAGGATGGGAGCACAGATAAGATTTAATTAAGCACTTGCTTTAGAGCTCACTATTGGAGTAACAGCATGAAATGAAAGTCTGTGTTGTTTGCTGGATGATCTTAAAGGTCCCTTCCAACCCTAACCCTTCTATGATTCTATCATCTAATGGTCCATCTTGGTTTTAAATTATATGACTTTAGGCCCTGCATGAAATCTAGTGATTTGTGTCAGCATCTAGCCTGATAGAATGAATTACTTAGATGCTTTCTCTTGAGAAATCCTTATTGTTTTGTTGGGGTTTTTTCTTTTTTATTTATTGGTCATGTGATTGGGTAAGCACATCTGGAGCTTGGGAAATTGCACAGATTTAATATTGGGCTGCAATTCATTATATATTTATATATGTGTATATCTATATATATATAAGTTACATATCATTATATATGTAAGTCTCTATGTGCTGGGAGAAGGTTTCACGGGTTTTTCCAGTCAGGAATTGGCTATTCCCTATCCTGATGTGCACAGAGCTTGCAGAGGAAGATCAGTTAGACCTGTGCTCCTTGGATCCTGTCCACATTTCACTTGATTTAAAAAGATTTTATTTCAATAGGAAAGTCCACAGGAGATGAGTTTTAAAACATTGAAAGGGACTGCTCATAAAATGTAAGTTGGGAAAAACCAAAAGCAAACTTTTATTTAATTCAAAAATATTTCATATGAATGGGAAGAGATTTTTTTCCTGTGTTTAAAACCTGATCTTCTCTTCATTATTCCACATGTCAATGCTCTACAAAACTTTTTGGTGGTCAGCGATGACATTAGGGAGTAAACAGAGAAAAACACATTAAAAATAAGCTCTTGATAGTGACTCAAGTTTAAACAGAATAAAGCCTTCCCTGTAATATTTGTTGGAGGCTAAAGTTATGTGGCTCTGTGAAACTGTAACTATCACTGTGTTTCACAAAATTATCTGTTAAATACAGGCTTATTTTGGTCAGAAGCTTGGTGGCAATGACTTATGCCAACTGGCTTAGAAACTGTGAAAATTAGTTTATGGCTCAGTCCTGACTGTTAAAAAGTGTCTGTTTGAAAATTAGGGTTGGTAGGGAAGAAGTGGACTTCAGAAGTTACAAATGGAATGGAAAGCCAGTGCAACAGAGCACTAGACTCTTTAATACCTATATTTAGTACCTCCTGATCCCCAGCTGCTGTTACACAGACAGGTATTAAATGCTGGCCTTGGTGCAGAATTCTGCACAGTTTAATAAGCTCTGGACAAAGCCTCAAACTACTGGTCCAGAAATGTGCAATTGCAAAGAACTTCTGGGGTCTGTTTCCTCTTCTTAATTACTTTGCTCCTTTCTCTGCTACTTCTGCAGGAAGTTTGTTCCAGAGCTTCTTGCTGCCAATGAAAATGGCTTGGTCTGAAGAGACCACCAAATTCAGCAAGCCAGACATTTCTGGATCATTTCTTTTCCCTCTAATCCCATAAATGCCTTTCTGGCCAGCATGTGCTCTATGTGCCAGTATTGTTCTTTATCCAGAGAGTTCTCCCTCCTCCCAGGCATGTTTCCATGGATGCAATCTCAGAGGCAGTTGTGTCCCTGCTCCATCCCTGCTTTGCTAAGCTAAAGAGAGTAAAGTCCCTGTTCCACCAAGCATCCCATACTTTCCCACTGCATCTTCAGGTTCAGATAACAGAATAGAATAAAATCTGACTTACAGAAATTCTGACTCTCATTCCTTCAACTTCATATCTTGCAGTCTCTAATATCTTACATTACTTCAACCTTTAGGGTCCTTTTGGTCTTCCTGGGTGCTATGCTGAACCTCTTCTTTAATTATAGGTCTCCAGGCTTAGTTTTGCTTCTTTGTCTAATCTTGTCTGAACTTTGGTAATATGGTTCTTGAGAACAGCACATAAAACTGATGGATCTCTGAGAATTGCCTGTAAGCTCCCACCATCCAGCCATTCCAATTGGCTCATATTTAGCAGGTTACCTTCTGGGTTACAATTTGGTGCAAGCTCCCATCTCCTCTTTAACCAAGGACTCCCTCTGAAGCACTACATGCTTTTTCTGCTGCTTAGAGAATGCAAAAAGATCAGAGAAAGACTTTATTTTAGTATTACCTCAAGAAAACTCACTTATATCACACTTTGTTTCTTTTCTTTACCTTGATGCCTGTAATGACTACCAGTCTCCCCTTTTTTTTCCCCTATAGCTTTTGAGATCACTGCAGGCAGCTCCAGTTGCTCAAGTCACCTCAGTTGGAGACATTTATTTCTACCCTGGTTAATGGATTGTGCCAGATTTTCCACTAGTCTGGATTTTTTTTTTTCCCCCCTCTGTACACTGATTTCAGCCTGTTGAGTCCTCTGAAATTTCTCCCCACCTCAGATGTGGTGACTTAGGAGCCATCCAGCTTTTGCCCCATATTCTCTACATGTTTCCTTACTGAAAACACATGCAATACATTCATTTAATGTTGGGAATAATACTCAGTTCCTTGGAGTCTCAACACCATCCTTACTGCATAGCAAACCTACGCCTGCTTTTCTGGTTCTCTTTTTATTATTTTGGGTAAAGAACCTCTGTTATTTATTTTAATATCCTTTGCAAGGTCTAACTCAGCTTGACTTTTGGCAGTTGTCACTTTATGCCTATGCTTGCTGACCTCTAAAATGCAGCTTCCTTTGCAGATTCATCTCTTTTTCCATTCTTATCCCTAACAGCCCTTATGAAGTGAGCAAGTTAGCTCTGAACCCTTCACATTTTCTGTGTCCTATTTGCGATGTGAGTCCCAAATCATCTTTTCAAACATCCTGCAAGTGCAGGTCAGCAAAAGCTGAGCTGGGGCTGATTACCCTGATCAAAGCCTTTAATAATCAGAGATCATTCTTTGAAATTAAAGCAAGCAAGCAGGCACAGCTGATAGTTACAACCTTTGGGATTTCTGTTTCCTGTCCTTCTTTGGTTCACCTCACAGTGGATGAATTTTTATTCAGATTCTCAGTCTCCTTTTCCAGAAGATTCTCTCTAAGTCCCATTTTTTATTTTTTTATTTTTTTTTTTAAAAAAGATTAAAAATGTATTTTACTCTTGTGGTTTTCTGGTAAAGACACCTACTGGTAATCACATCTCAGGATAACCAGCTCTTGCCATTACTAGTACTGTTTGTCCTCCCCTCTGTATCTGGCAATTGTGGTCTCATACTTTGAACAGTTCCTTGTGGTATTACATTTTCTAATAATATTTCAGATCTTTCTTCAAGTCCTAGAATGTAAATTATATCCTGAGAATTAAAAATATGGTTCTATTTGGAGCTTGACACGTCAAGGTGCTACACTGGATAGCACTGTACAAGGTCCTGCAAGAGAATGAACTTGGGTGTTATGAGTAAAATAAACCAACCTCTGGCTCAGGAGTTCACCAACAACATGTAACAATAGCAGCATTGAACCTGGGAAGACCCTTCATGGGACAGAGCTGCTCACAGCCACTGGGACTTGAATCCCTGTGTTTAGGGAATCAACAAAATTACTTTCTAAATCTCTCAAGCACACAAATACAGCAAGCCCAGGTGGTGTGATTATTGACTTCAGAGGTGCTATCCCTGTCAGAAAGGCTGTCCCACTGCCTGAAAGCAGGAACAACTTCCTTACTTGAAAGAAACTTCTGTGAGATTGTCTCAGGGCTTGATGCCTATAAAGAAGTAAAGTAATTAAAGTTTCTCATTCCTTGCCTGGCCAGAAAACATTCTTCCAAACTATTATTTGACCAAAAGTTAATGTTTTCTTTCAGTGAGTTTTTCCAAAAGATGTCTGCTTTGATTGCCTTCATTTTTAATAAAAAGCTTGCAGGGTTTCTGTAGTATTTCCAGTTAAAACTGAAAGATGGGGGCTTTCTTAGTAATTTTTCAACTTTTGCACCTCAATTTTTTGCACAATTTTGCTTTTGTGGCAAAAGTTTGTAAACAAGTGAGTCATTTTGAGGAAAACAAACTTAAACAAAAATAATAAATCCTTTTTTAGGAACATATCCTTGAGATAATAATGTGCCCTTGGCCAAATTCTGTGCTGAAATTAGCTCCATTGATGTTAGCCCAAAACTGCTGAAACAGATGTAAAGGACCATACAGCTCCTGTCCTACAGAAACACCAAACTGCAAATGGAACCAAACAGCTGAACCCCCCTGTTGAGATCCATGAGGGCTGAAGTTGCACAATCATGAGTTAATCCTATGTTACTATTTGTTTTATGCTTGCAAAATCTAAGCAAATATCCAGAGATCATATTTGTTCAGCATCTCTGCCACAGAATGTCGTGGAGGCCAGAAGAATATGTTGGGGAAGGGATTAGACACATTAATGGTGGATAAATTCACTGGTGCCTACCAAACATGGGAGTCTGGATGCAATATCTGCTTTACTTAGTTCCCAAGCAGCTGGGAGCTGGAAGAATAAACCAGGGAAAGGATCATTCTGTTCTTGTTCTTGTTTCTAACCTCTCTTTCCTAACCGGGAACTGTCTGCTACTAATAAAGCATTCTTATTATTATTATAAATGATCTATATTTAATTGAAACTTAGAAGTAACTGCATTCTGCTGCATCTTCAAATCTTGTATTTTCTCATGCCTCTTGACAATCTGAATTCCAATCAAGTTTGGATTCTTCAATCAAACAATTTCATCAGGAGAAAAGTGATTCTCAATAGCACACTAGACAGCCTCATAATCCCATCTGACTTAAAAATGTCTGTCATTGAATCTTCCTGAGAAATAAATCACTTTCATCATTACTCAGCTATGGAAGTGTTTAGATGGCAGCCCTTCCTGATTTTTATGTCATCCAAACACTCTTGGAAGTTACCAGTAAAGGACTTGCTCCCACAGTTGTTATTCACCTCATTCCTTCTCTTTTATGGCTGCATCATTAATTTTACCTCCATTAACAGATGTTCTGGGATTCATTTTTCCATGTCACATTTTCACTTTCAACCTGCATTGGTTTGATCTTAACACGAGTGTGTGGTGGGATTGGTTATGATTGTGTCTCCTGTTTTTTAAGAAGTGCTTCTTTAGTTGGCTTTGGGAAGGAGTTGAAGTTGGTGGCACGTGAGTCATTGGTGTCTTGCTTTCCTTTGCAAATCAGAAGTGAGGATTCAAGAAGAACCAAATTCACCAAGACACACCTAGAATGTTGTTTAGGGGGAAACACCCTTTTTTTCACTGGGATGAGTGAGTCCTTTAAATTTCTACAGACCTTTTGAGTGAAATATTTGTGAAGCACAGAGTAATTTTTTGTTTCTTTGTGTTTTAAAATTACTTCTATTTGAGTGTTGTTGGTTTTTTTCCCCTCTAACTAGTAAAAAAGTTTATTGATCCCTGGACTACTCTACTTTATTGCAACTCTGTCAACTAAACAGTAGAGACATGATCCAAACCCACTGGACTGAGTAACATCAATGCAAAAACAGTGGCAGATGCCAACTCACTTGGTAGTTTCACTATTCAAACTGGATTAGAAAAGAAAAACAACAAAGAGATGTCATTTTCAGCCAGCCCACACAATACTTATATGGCACCCATTTCATTCTTCCTCCCCAAACACAGAAATGTTTGTAGCACTTTAGTTAAATTATTAAAACTGCTTTCAGAATGTATAATGAGTAAGTTGGTTTCTGGTTTACCAGATAAAAACAGAGCAGAAAGCAGCCCCTTCATTTTTAACTGACTAACATCCAGCCTGATAAAACTGGATTGGTGGCCACAAATTGCCATTGTAATCAAATCTGATATAAAAAGGGATTTTTTTATTTGTTATATGCCACTGGTAATTTTATGCCCACCAACACCTACAAATTAACAACAAATAGGTAATATGTCTTGAAGTGTGTTTTTGTACTGGCTCATGGAGTATCTGTGAGCAGTTTGCAATGTCCTTGAATCTGTTTGTTCTCCTGCTTTGTTTGATGCCAAACTATATGGATGTTTTATTTCTTCTGCCCCTAAGTTGGTTCAGAAATGCTGGAATTAGAACTTTGTTGCCCAGTTTTGACAGCCCACATAGGATTTTTTCACTGAAAAGAGCACAGCAAGTATATCTGAACCTGCAAAGCCAAGGTCTGGTTTCTAGAATGCCTTGCAAATTGCTTTCCACAAATATTTCCCCAATATACTTCAATTCTTATAGTTTCTTATAAAGCAAAGTACTTACGGACTTTTTTAGATGCTGAAACGTGTCAATGACCAGGAGATGGACTTAAGAACATCCTTAAAGTTAAGTACATAAGTAAATACTTTGCTGAATAAGCCCAAATTATTGCAAAGTGTGATTTTATTTTTTTTTTTCCCTCCCTCTTAAATGCAAATGAATACCTAAGGAACTATTTTGCATTAATTTCCCTTTTAGTGTTTGGGCAAGCGAGCAGGGAGGCAACACAGCCTCTTGTAGCCACTGCTAAATACTCCAAAAAAGGTTTCATGTTCTGGACACATCCTTGCCAGGGATGGACTGTTTGGGGAGTGGGGACTCCAGCAGGTTTTGGCACCATGGAGGAGCTTCAGCTCCAAGGGAGTTGCCTCATTACTAATTACCTGGCATTTACCTGTTGTGGAACAGTAGCTTGATCCAAAGAAGACACATGCAAAGATTTTCATTGATAGCAAAATGCAATTATTTATGTAAGAAGACCCATATAAAATAATGGTAATCTGCATTGACATTAATATGTGTGATTTAGATAACTTGTTTCTCTGGGAGGTATTTCCTAATGCTGCTATGATACAGTTTCCTGCACAGGAGACGTAAAACTGTGCCCTTGCTGAAACAAACCTGTAGTCAAAAAACTTGGTTCAGGCTTTAACGTGATGGCCACAGGCTCTCTAATGTCATTCTTATCCAGGTGAGCTTTCTGCTGGCTCCAGAGAGTGTTCTGCTTTTAGTAAAACAGCTTCAGGATCAGGCCCAGGGCTGCTCCCAGCTGATGCAGTGAGTCTCTCTGGATTACTTTGCTGTGCTTCCCCTGCTGCATCAGAGTGTTTTGCAACCCCTTTATGGAAAGAGAGCAGGAGGAAGGAATATTTTTTTTTCCAGAAAATGAAGGATTTCTCTCATCTTTTTTGGGTCAGTCATGCTCATGACCTGTCATGGGTCAGCAGCTCTTGTGCTCTTGCTCCTACAACTTGGCATTTGGTGCTTTCCTTTATTAAATTGGAGACCTTGGTGGGCTGCTGGGGAAGAAAAAAAAAAGGAAAAAAAAAAAAAAAGATTGGGAAAGGGGTGCTGGGGAGGGAAAGCACGTGAGGGAACCACATGTTAAGGTTGCCTGTGTATGAACAGCAAGCTTTCTGGCTTGACATTTATTGAAAAAATAGATCTTACACTGTATCCACCCAACACCTGTTGAGAAACACTGACCCCATTACAGAGGTTGGATTTACACTGGCTCTGTATAACACCCTATAAAGGAGGCCACTGGTGCAAAAGATTAAAGAATGCTGTTAAGTAAGTTGTTTTATTTCTTTTGAGACTGAAAGAAAGCTGCAAAGTGAGAGAAAGCTTTCCTCAGTTATTTACTCTTCATTACTGGGGATCTTGAAGGGCCTTGTATAAACTGCTCTAGTCGGGTCATGACAACACTTTATAAGGTGCAAATGTTGAGGTGGAGCCAGTGCTGCACTGCTGGGGAAGCAAATGGAAAGGTCCCTCCCGACTAAATGGAAAGTTAGTGCTAATAAAAGCTCATGACTTTGGCCCAGCTTCCCAGGCACAAGGGGCCCATGAACACAGGTTTGCACCAGGGCTGCTGAGCCCCCAGCAAGTGCCCCAGCCCCTCACACGGCCGGCGGTGGGACACGCTGCCCTTGGTGAAGTTTCTCCATGTCAACTTCATAAAGTCCTTGCTGGAGCTAAAAATCGTATGTTCAAGGGCTAGAGGGGGAAAAATCCCTTCTTTTTTACTAGCTGCTGGATAATGAATAGCCCATTTCAAGGAATGTGTGAGTTCCTCTTAGGGCTGAGTGAATGCTGCAGAATGTTCTCAGTCAATGTGTGTCCCAGTTTCCAAACAAATGGCTTTCTGTGTATTTGCTTCCCTCTGCTCTCTGCCTTCCCCAGTCATTTGTGGGATCTGGTTCTACCTGGGATAAGGCTGTGCTTGCATCTCGGCCCCTTTTTACTCAGTGAACTCTTGACAGTGATGGAAACCTGCAGCTTTTTGGGTCCAACAGGCTGGAAGGTGAAGCCAGGCTTGCAAGAGGACATAGATGTTAAGTAGATATGTCCAAGCAGGGCAATGGAAAGTTGACCTTGACCCAGCCACAGACTTTTGGGGCTTGAACATATTGAGACATTCTGAAATATCTGAGGCACCTACAAGGGGCTGCCAGATTTTATATGGGACCTGTGTGAGACCCATATCCTTTGGGAGTAACTGCTGGGGCCAGAGAGACCCCTGAGGAGATCCCAAACAACATTAAACAGCTACATGTGGCAGATAACCTGAACCTTTGAATCACCATCTGTCCCTGGAGAGTCAGAAAATCCCCAGCTGAAGAAGATAAACATAAGAGAGATGTGTCCACTGCTCAAAAGAGGAAAATGAGGAGAGACAGAGGCAGGAGGTGTTTGCTTTCATCAGCAGAGATGAAGACTCCTCAGAGGGGTGAGGACCCTGGTAGGAGACTGTTTTGTTCAGTCATCATTCAGCAGAAACCTGCAGCTCTTCTGCACTGCCTCAGAATGAGCCCTTTGCCTCAGAAAAGATACAATGCAAAGCCTGAATTCCTTCTTCTGCTTTCCCATGTGTCTGAAAAAAAAACCTGAACCACAGCTCCAACAAGCTCTGGACAAGTGGGCAAAGCAGTTCAGAAGCCTCTGGGGGTTCCCTGCTGCCTTTGGGATGTCTCACTGTTGGAGCTGTGACACGTCCCATCAAAAGGGACACTTCAGGCAATGAGTTCATGTCCCTCCCTCCCATTACTCCCGTCACCAAGCACTCTCCCTGGCTATGGGCAGGGGTGGATGGACTCTGGGCAATAGATGTCAGGGTGTGAGAAAGTCTCCTTTTATTCAGCAGAGCTTTGAGGAGAGCTGCTTTCTCATCCCACCCTTTCCATAGCTCTGTTTGGACACAAACACATCCAAAAGTCCAAATAATTTCTTCATAGCCAGGAAACATACTCTCAATGAGAGCTTCTTTTAATTTTTATTATTATTTTTATTCTTTAGTCCCTCTAGGCTGGGAATAATCCCTTATTTCCCACGTGGAGATGTAAGGCTGGCATGTGGTCTGCATTTGCAATAGGCAGAGCAGCTGCCTGGAGCTTGCAGAGTTGGGCTCCTTGTGTGTTAGAAGAACTAAGCCCTGCAGGTTCAATTAATAGACTTTGGAAATGAACCAAGGTCTGACGATCCCCAGGCTTGTTTTAAGTGAAGGAAGGTGGTTGTTGGAGAAGAATTAGACCTGCCAGGGTCTTCGTGCAGCTGGGACACACAGCGAGAGCCTGAAAAGCCAAGAGTCTGGAACCTGTGCTCTGATGGCTGCTGAGCCAAGAGGTCCCATTGCTGGGACAATAAACAGACAGGAAGGGTCTGTGCAGATGAATTCCTTGTCTTTTGGTTTGTATGGACTGTAAAATGCATCTGCTTTCCAAGTCACAAGCCCCAGCATATACCTCTGAGGTCTTAATGAGAAGGATGAACAGAAAGCATTTCACAAAGTAGGAAAAGGGTGGGATTTATATGTTTTTTAAAAAAAATTAAAAATCCATCAGTGTTTTTTCAAACATTTAAGGGCCCATTAAATTAAAAAATCTTTCCATTACTAATTTCAGTTAATTACCATCTTAAACAAATAAAGACCTTGGTTATTTGGATCAAAGGCTGGTGCTTCAAACTAAGGCAAATTCTCTTGAAGTCACAGATTTGGAAAAGTTCCTAAACACACAGTGCAGAGCTGGGGATGCAGAAGGCCAGGAAAGGTGAGGAACAGGAGAGCTGATGGGGAAGACAGACCCATCCCCACAACCCTCCCTTCACATTCACCTGAAACGTGGGCATGTTCCCCTGTTGTTTCCACCATCCAGATCCAGAATAAATCAAGGGGCTCTTTGCTGGCTGCTGGTTGCCTGGGTGTTACTGTTCTTATCCTTCCCTCTAAACCCCTGGTTTTGGCTCCAGCAAAGCCCAAGGTCAGAGCAAAATGTACTTTGTTGCTGGGGATTTATGACTAATTTTGGGTGAAAAGTTCTGCATAAGGAGTTTTCCACTGAGAACCTAAATTCTTCACTCTGGCACTGGAAGAAGTCCATTCAAAAAACAGATTTTAGGATGAATCAACTGAGCAAGAGGAAACTGGCATGTGGCTGAATAATGAATTGTTGTATCTGTACAAGCAGCAGAAAACTAAGAGGGTGGAGGCAAGGAGGGAGGGACAGAAATGCTGTGGGATGACTGGGAAATGCACCAGTTTTTATTTATCAACTCTGTTTACTTTAAAATCCATCCAACTGGAACTCTAGGTGCAGACATAAAAATTCAAATAGAAAACATCCTGGGCCAGGCTCTGAGAGGATGCAAATTGGCCTGGGACTTGCCATGGCTTCCAGCAGAGCCTGCTGCTCTCACACCAGCTATGCTCAGTCGCTCTCAGAGAAGTCAAATCAAGTCAGCTCTGCCACTGCAGTCGATTTTGCAAGGAGAGAGAGGGAGGGAGGAAGAGGTGAGGTCTCTGAGGTACCTGTGAGCTGAACCATTCGGCGGGTCTGAATGAGACCAGACATGAAGGGGAAGCCAACCTGGGTCAAGGGGCGCAGGTGTGTTCCAGATCCACGCGGTGCTACGGGTCACTGCTGGTCCTGGGTGGTCCAAAGGTGTAAGTCCCACCAAGGGCTCATTGCTGTAAACCAAGTCCTTGCCTGCTGGACTTGCTATGGACTCGAGGGAAGCAAGTTCAAGTGAGGTCAGCAGAAAGAATACGATCATTGAGTGGTAACAATGCATACAAATTACCAACAGACTGTGAAATTCAGCCTCAGTCTGTTAAGAAATGCTGGAAATGCGGAAAAAAACGAGTGCAGTTCAACTTCATTTGCCCAAAGGGTGATGTCAGGCCTTTCTTCAAGCCTGTGTGATACTTGTTGCACGTTATTTATATGAGATTAATAGGAATAATCCTGTGATTCCTCACTGCCTGAATTAATTCCTTGCTGAAGTGTCAGAACGGCTGGACCGGGCTGTGACAGAGCTCTGCAGGGCACCAAAAATGCCTACAAATCCATGGCAGCTCTGGCAGATTTGAGTGACTACAAATGGCCTGATCTGCAACTAGAAATGTATTTTTCCTCTCCTCAAACAGGCAGGAGTCTCTGGATAGGCTGGAGGGGCAGAAAGACCATTCTCTGCAAGAACCTGGGCTGTAAATCATTTAGTCTCATTTGGGCATTTCCATCAATTGGTAAAGAATTTTCTCTTCTCCTAGCAAGGACTTCACACTTGCTGTGGGGTGCTGGGGAGCTTTTTCCCACTGAACATATGAACTTGTCTGGGTTGTACACAATTACACAGGTGCCAGTGGCTGTGAAGAACTGAGACAGGCACCCAAATAGTCCTTTCCCAAAGGAAGCCCCTCTAGTTTTTAGAGAAAGCAAAGCAGCACCGTTTACAACTGAACAAAAGATGTAAGAAATAGAATGTTTACATCTAAAAAAAAATAAACCTCACATGAAATTACAGCCAATGCACATTTGATCAGTTTTACCTTCTTAATGCACCTTGGTTAGCTGAAGATAAGAGCCAGCTGCCTGTGCTTGCAATAATAGCATCACAGACAAACACCCCAGTGAACCCTCTCTGAGATAACATCTTCAATAATCTGTCCAGTGTTAAATAAACAGCCAGAAAGGAAAACAAGAATGGATCCAAATACTCAGTTCTCCCTAGAAGTTGTGTTTTTGGGAGTGGAATGCTTCTGGATGGAGGATCCTACATATGGCTTAGTTAATGGATCGTGATGCGAGTAAAAACCTTCCTGAAGACGAATTTAAAAATGAGGGCTCAAAGAAGAGCCTTTCTTGTCGTAATTTATGGGCTGAATGCTTGCTTAAGGAATGCAAATAATCCCTAGCAGACATGACTGCCACTGACATCTATAGGAGCCAGCACTGCCAAGGGAGCTGGGGTTGGGCTGCTGAGAGAGATTAGAGAAGTGTGGCAGCATGTGGTAGTGCCTCTAAGGAAACTATTAGCTGAGGAAGGGAGTCATATTTCTCTAATTTTATTAGTATTGGCCAAATCTGGGAGTTCTCACCTCGACTTCAATTGGCCAAAATTTCTCTTGGACTCAGTTGGAATTTGCCTCAGTTTGGGGCTCTGTAACAACTGAAAAAAGGTCTTCAGGGCTAAAACCCAGTGCCCTTTTTTGTATGAAATCCTCTGATGAAGTGTCAAGAAGCCCATATAAGTCAGTTTATAGGCAAAGTATTTGGGCTTCAAGATGTACAGCCACTGTGGCTGACAGTGAACAGTATTTCCCTCACATCTGAACACCATTAGAGACAGAAAAGAAGAGAGAACCACACTTGAAAATGCGAAGCATAAGCAAAAAAAATTCTATGGGGACATCTCTGGGTCTGCCAACACCATTAAGAGCACTTTTTTTTGGTGTTTCATCTCCATTTCTACCATTTTCCATAAAACAACATGCTAACTTATTCTGGTCCTCAGGTGTGAAGGTAGAGAAAAAAACTTGATGAAAATTAACCACTTGAGGAGCAAGGTCAATGATATTTGTTTGATGTTTGTTTGTTTTTAGTGGGCTTTTAGATTTTTCATCTGGATGATGGAAAAGTTATTTCTCCAAGCAAAGCCTTCAAAGAAGAAGGCTCAGAGAGAAGAGTTGAACTGAGCTATGCCCATGATCCTTTGGGTTCCAAAAGTAGTTTATCTGCAGAAAGAGCACAGGTTGCTGCTTCTTAGACACATTTGTAGAAGGAGACAGCACATGAGGTCCATCATATGCTCAGTCCCTTCAAGGGTTCCCTCTGAGCTGGATCTGAGTCAAGATTCAATATATTTATGATGGAGCCAAACTCTCAGCCATTTCTCTGAGCAAGAAGATGCCGGAGTGAAGACTATTCTACATTTGTAAATGAAGGCTCTAAAATCAAAGCATGAATAAACAGCAGTTTGAAAGGGAAGAAAAGGCAAATCTTGACAAAATCCAGAGGAAAGATTGAATGAAAATTATCCAGCTTTTCTTATTTTCTCACTGGAAGTGGTTACAGTTGATGCCCCTCTAGAAGCCACTCACATCTGAGATTTGAGGGCCGTGGAAAATGATCAACAGTGAATCCAAACGAATAAAATTTGGAAGGAAAATTCTATGGATGCATTTGGGACTTGCAATGGAAATTTTTTAAGACCTTTAAAATAATGATGGGCCCAGTTTCAAATCCACTGGGCTATGCTACTTAAACCACTTCCACACTTGACCTAAACAGCTGTTTGATGGCTTATATTTCAGCACGTTTTATCCACTCTAGTTTTTTTTTATTTCCCCATAGATTTTTACTATAAAAACATGAGTGCATGTGTTTTGATTTAAACAGCTAAAATGCTGGTTAACATTGGTTATTTTAAATCATTGAGGCTTGTTTAAATGCATGGAACTTTCCTTTTTTATGGAAAATTGTAGGAAATTAAGAAAATTTTCTTACCTTGGATGCTCTAAGCTTATATATATCAAGATTTGGGTGGTGGTCATCTATGAGTGTGTAGGCACATACATATATATATATGCATGTGTGTGAATGGAGAAGAACCTTGAACATACTGGGAATTTCCTAGCAGTAGAAGTGATAGGTTATTTTTCTTCAGACTTTTATTAGGACTTTTTTGGGGGCTAAGGTGTGAAAATTGGCAGCTTGCTGCATTTTCTGACAGACTGCTGAAGATTGGCTAATTAGAAATCAAGTCTGATTCCAAGTCAAACAAGTTGAGGCCACTAAGTCTTCATAGGATGTTTGTCTGAAACATTTTAGTGAGCGCTAATGTTTTCAGAAAGAACAATATTGTTAACCCATGTTCACAAGTGCAATACAGCACTTGTTATAAAGCAAAATTGGTTTAAAATTTGCTTTATGTGAGTGATCAGTCTTCACACTCCTTCCAGCCAGGAAATAGAGCCCAAACCATATGATTTGTTTGTTATTTATGTAAGTGATAACACAGATTTAAGTGCAGAAGCTGGATTTTTAGCAAGAGTTTGATGGTTTATTCTGTTTCCCAGCTGGGGTGATTAAAGTCAATAATTTCCCAAAGGTCACAAAATTCAGTGATACACCAGCCCCTGTAGAAGTTCCCCATCCTGAACCCCTTGACATTCCACCAGCTCCTCTGAGCTCTAACAAGCACCACACCAGTGAGGCTGAAGACAGAATTTTGGCCCCATTTCCTCAGCCTTATTAATTTCAAAGTGCTCTTGTACTAAATACACACTGCAGGCTTCACCAATCCTCATTCTGGCCCAAGAGACCTGGTAGACAGTGAAATAATTTTCCCCAAAGACCTGGTGGAAGCTTCATAACTCAAATCACGCAGAATTGGGTCTGACAAAGCACGGGCAAATGCGCTGGTGTGAACAGAGTTACTTTGGCAGAAGGAGCCAGAGTGGAGGACTTCACATGCTCTCGTGCACCATTACTCACCCTGTGGTCTGCAAACCACTGGTGGCCCAGGAGGCATCAGAGCATGGCCCAAGAGATGATAGAAATTTCTTTGTTGCGTTTGGTTTTTGAGTTTTAATAAAAGGCCACGTTCTGAAAGAAAAATAAATGAAAGGTGGGAAAATGTGAGCCCAAAGCACTTAAAACTGCCTCATTTTCACTTGGTTGTGAAGGAAAGCCTGCACACAAGGTGGCCCTTGGATTTTTACACCAAAAAGTGAGGTTGTCTGTGGATTTAAGGATGCTGAAGAGAGCTGAGGCAGCAGATGATGATGAAGACTGGAATGAGAGAAGCCTTCTGCTCTCCTGCACTGAGAGTGCCAGCAAGCTTTCCAGATGTTTGGGTCATATAATTTCTCATTTCTGTGTCATATTAAGGTGTTAATTATAATACAATGGGAGTCAGGAGTTCTGCTTTCTTCCCACCACATCTGCCTTTGCTTGGCTTGTCAGTCTAGGTGACTTCTTGTGCCTCTGTTTGCTTGTAGTGAAATCAGGATCGTTTCAGTGAGGGTCACATCCTTCTGCTATATTGAGGACTGTCTAGACCATGCAAACCATCTGCAGATGCCTGAGATGCTGCTGGAAGGTCTCTTCCAATCAAACTACCTGAATCTCTGGTCCATCACATATTATATTATTAATATTAGGAGCAATGCTGGCTGAAAGTTTAGGGATGAAACTCTGGATTCCGTGGGCAAGGGATGGGTACCTGTGAGATTACTGGGAAAAAAACAGCTTTCACAACTTGCATTTTTCCACCAGCAGACAAAATAATAATGTAATTAATTGTGATGCTATCTGAATTCACAATTGCAACACAGAGGGAATTATCCTAAAGGATTTTAAGGATGAGACAAGGCTTTGGGAGAAAGCAAAGAGGGCAGTTCTTTGTCTCTGAAATCCAGTTTTCATTCATTCCACATTGAGACTGAACCCACAGAGAAAGAAACATCCATATTTTCAACTGTGAGCAGTTAGCCAGAATAATGCCAAAAGAATGGGAGCATCCCCCATCCTCTCACATCAGGACTGTTGGATTCCTTAGGCTTTGTACATCAGCATGATGTCAAAATGATATTAAAGTGTCTGTGATTTCATGGCCACCACGGAGCCCTGCTGAGGTGGCCTCGGAGGCAATCTGCATTCCCAAGATGTGTGGTCTGGACCATGCAGGCTTAAGAATGTTCTTTGTGGTGCAAGAGTTAGCCTTGAGCCTGTTTTATTTATTCTGACCATTTAAAGCACTATCTCTTCTTGAACATGGCCATTTTTTCTAGATAGTGAAGATCATTATTTGCACAATTCACTGCTGTCTTTTTCGACTTTAACTGTTTTTCTTCTATACATATGAAGTACTTTGGATCCAGCAGAGTTCATAGAGTACAAAGACTTGTGCTGGAAAAAAATATTTGCATTTCGCTAGTATTCCAAGAGAAAGGTCAATAAAATAAAGCAAGATGAGAAATCATGGGGTGAAATGCTGGCCCCACCATAGTCAATGGGACTTTTGCCATTGACTTTAATGGAATTTCACCCGTGTTGCCTCAGATATGGTGAATGACTCCTTTTTGTCCATGTATTTCAAGCCTTAGGAGGCAAATGGCATAGAAATAAATCAATATGCCATCAGAAATGCAGATTTCACCTTGTCCTCTGTGTTTCTGAATCCATAAAACATAAATTCCTGGCAAACTGTGATCTCTGTTTAGCTCTTTGTTATCGCTTCGGATTTCAGGAAGGCTGAGTGTTACAGTGGTTGCCTGCATGGGCTCTCTAGGTGGAACAACCTGAAGGACAGAAATGCACAGCATTCTTGCAAGATGAAAGCATCCCTTGTATAGATCCAGGAGCGGACAGGCTGGCTGCTCCATGCAGTAACAAAGACTGAACCAGGTTGGCATGGTGCCTGATACAACACTAAATGCTTCCCTGTGGCTTTCTACTCCCAGGGAGAAAGAGCAAAGAAATCAGCGGGGAGACCAGTGGAAGTCATGGTTTGACAACATCAAAGAGCAGCTTGGACCCTGTCCTCATAGAGAGAAAAAGGTTGCCAGGATCCCATGAGTTGGCTGACTAACAAGTGAAGTGCTGCCAATGCTCCGATTCAGGATGACTTGGGGTGACCCAGTGAGTGATGGCCATTGCTGGTGGAAGAAGTTAACAGAAAAAGGCAGGGAGATAAAGAAAAATAGCCAAGCAAATAGAGGAATTGGGAACTCACAGGAGCACAGGGGGAGCTGCCTCTTGAATCAGAAATGTCTGTGTTAGTAGTAAGGTCAACAGTGACTTCTGAGAAGGCATTTGCAGCCTTCGTTACCGCTTCCGTCCTCTGACTGAGACACATTGGTGTGTGGTGCTATTTGTCTTGTCTTCACTGCTCAGGGTAATGGACAATGTTGTGGGGGAAGGAAGGAAAATACATCATTTAAAACCGGGGATGGCCAGATGTACATTTGCACTGGGATTTCACATCTTGCATGTGGGTCAGCCCCTGCTAGTTATTATAAACGACCTTGTGCTCCTTCATGGAGACCACATCCCCAGGGAGGGCTGACTGACTTGATTTGCTGGTTTGTGTGAGAGAAAGCAACTAGAGCCTGTGGTGGTCCAAGGCACACTGCTATGGACAAGGGACAGGCTGCTGCCTCTGGGCAAGAAAAGGCTTAGTGACTGTTTGTTGGGTGAAGAGTGTATAGAAATGGTTTCCTAGTTCTCCAAAGGCAGAAAAATCTGTAAAGCGGATGAAAAGTGTTGTAACCTTGAAGTTAATTTTCTGCAAGGAGATGTTCAGAGGAAAGAGATGAGCAGGGTGGCTCCCACTTTCCCATCATTTCTCCTTCTCCTGTATGCCAATACACTGTGTCCCTGCAGCTCCTGAACTTCAACTCATGCTGAACAATGTTATGAGACCTTGTTTTTTTCCCAAAGGGGATCCCAAGGAAGCATTAAAGTCAACATCTAAGAAAGAGGAATTATTTTGGCCACAGCTGCACCTTTGGCAGCTGGGTCTTGCCTTTAGCTGGATCACTGGGTGACCAAGCAATGGGGAAGGAGACCTGCTTCCAGCCTCCTCGTATTTTTGGCAAATCACTTCTCTGTATTTCCATAACTCCCATTTTTCCTCAGCTGTTTAAATTGTCACCTCTTCAGAGAGGTTTCGTACAGCACCTATTAAAACAGGACCCCAATCTCTTCTAAGTCCTCTGAACACGGCAGGAATATAAATAATAAAAAGACATTTATCAAAGCATTAAAAGGAAATTCTCTGTGCTTTGATTTCAAGTATGTAAAATGAGTCTTGGAAAACATTCCTCCAAAGGAGCAGAGGATTAATTAACACTTGCCCAGCCCATGGCAACCACAGGCAGTGGTAGGAGCCCTCAGCACCCACTGACTTGCCACCAGGATTAGCTTTCAGCAGGGCAGGATGCAGACAGGCAATGGATCTCACAGGGCATTGCAGACCCAACAGCATCTCCTTGCTTTAACTGCCTTTGCTTTTTGAAAAGAAAAGGTGTTTTTGAGAAGTCCACAAAGACTTTTCCAAGCCTTAGAAAGCAAGCCATGGTGTGCATTGTAAGCATTTGCATTTATTTAAAGGCTTTTGACATTTGTCTTGTTGGATAAAAGATTATGTTCTATATTCCTGTTTTTTCAAGGAAAAAACTTTTCATGAGATGCCTGTGATGCCTTTTGGGGATAGGTGCTTCAAAAGCTTTGGTGGCAGTTTCTGACAGTCCCTTTGCCAGGTGACAGGCTATCAAATCAGTGTTATCAGTTGTGATTTAGTCATTTTGAGTTGTTTCTCTGTGTGTATCTCTCTGGTAGTCCACTGGACTAAAAGCATAACTGCACGATGGATGCCTTCCCCACACAATCTGGAAGTGGAAGAATTACAGCTTGAGCTCATGCCTTAAGAAAATGAATCAGGAAGGGAGTCAAGTCCATCACCTTCCCCTCCACACCAAGTCCTTGTGCCTGTTAGGACACACTGGCCTTATTAACAATATTCACCACTTTCCAGGCTTTGGAGACACTCCTGGATCTCTTGGTACTCTTTCC
>NW_009970717.1:7839391-7870114 GCF_000747805.2 Chaetura pelagica | reverse complement strand
TTCCCCACTCACTCCACTTGTTTATCTCCAGCTCCAGAGATGTTGTGTTGATCAACCCTTTGACAGTGGACATCCTCCTTAGTGTTCATTTTCAGCAGCCACAATTATGCCAGGGCCAATTCCTGATTGCCCTGCTGGGTGGAGATGAACTTTGAGTCTGTGCTTCTCTAAAGGCTTTCCAACCTGACAGTGAATTTTACCTGGCTAATGCATACCATGGGAAAAACTCATCAAAGGGAATTAAAGAACTGATCCAGCTACACATCCATCTCATCCTAGTGAAAGCAAAACCACAGATACATTATTTTAATCCTCAATTATGAAAGTGCTTAAAGGAGTTTACGGCACTGGGGAATTTGGAATCATTTTAGACAGGATGCCAGCAATTTGAAGCCCTGCGTGCTGCTGCTTGCTCTGAACTACCCGTGAACTCAAATGGTTTCAGCCCTCCTGAAACCCTGGACATGCAGCAGCATCAGACCTCAGAGGATTTTGCATCCCAGGCAGAAGAAATCACTTTGCAGAGAGTGGAAGGGTAGCTACAGCTCCAAAACCATGTGCCAGGGGTTGAGTCAACAGAAACACAAGCAAAGAATCCACCTCTTTTTGGTTTTACAGCACCATGCTCACCTCGAGGCAGCACATTGTCCTGCAGAAGCTAGTGAACATGATGGAGAAACAACTCTCCCTTCAGTAGCTAATGAGTAGGAAAAGTTGAAAGATCAGAATTAATTGCCATGAAAATGGCAACATTTTAAAAAGGTTTTATATATGGGTGATATTGGAGTTCTTTGGGTTTTTAATTTTATTTTCCGAGCATTGCAAGAGTCAGAAATGTTCTTGTTCTGTTTGAAGGCAAATGTTTTATTTCAAAACATTTTTTTAACTTGAGAAACACCCCCCTCAGTGAGGAAACTGAGAAACCCACGTGGCCAATGAGGAAAATGATCTGAACTGAGAAGAAGATGAACAATGACAATCAAAATGGGGAAATGAAAATTACTAAAAATATAGAAGTGAACCCGATTTAATAATGAACTTTACCTTAACCTTCAAAAAGGGAAAAATATCCAGACAATCAAGGCATTTGCAAAAAAAATTTGCAATGAAAATACTCATTTCTACTCCATGAATCATGGAGGTAGGATCTGGTGGAGGGTTCATTGCTGCTCATTCACAAAGGCTCTGGAGAAAAAAGGGTGAAAGAAAAGGGTTATGTAGCTTTAGTCTGAGTAGTTAATTGTTCAAGGAAACAGAGTTTCCTCCAAGACTGATAAATACCATAGGCTATTTCAAACAACTGAGCAGTAAATCAAAGAGAAGTGCTGTTACATTATACAATGAAAGAAAAGTGATTTGCAGAACCCTAAATGTTTCTTCATTACCCTTTATCCTACACCATGAAAGTAATGAGGAACTCTGATAAGGTTTTCAGACAGTGACAAGGGAACTGGAAAATTATGGGCATTTTTATTTAAAGCATTTTCTCACAGTGATCTGAGTTTAAAAATAATGAAATATTGTAAATACTTTTATGAGGTTATAATTAAGAAACCCTGTAAATGACCCCAAAACTCTAAGCTTTGTCTGAAGTTGAGGACATGACCAAGTCAAGCTGTTAACCTGAGTTAAAGAAAAAAGATAATATTTTACATCTTTGTACACTTTTTGCATGGCAAATATTCAGAATATTTTAAATAAAAACCAGACCCAAGCCATTACTGCTCAGTGGCACATAAGGGATGATAAAAATGCAGATGACTAAAACCTAGCATTTTGTAACCAATACAGGGACAAGTGAATAGTGAGAGTGATTTGTTTATTTAAATCACAGATGTTATGTGTGATGTTGATACATTATTCAGGCATACTGTGCACTCTGTCATGTATAGACATGGACAGAATGGCTTGTAAAGATATAGTGAGTGTCTGCAGTGGGTGCTCTAGGATAGAGATACATATTTTTATACTCCCTAATTGTGTGCAGAGTCA
Organism: Chaetura pelagica; assembly: GCF_000747805.2. NCBI lineage: Eukaryota > Metazoa > Chordata > Aves > Apodiformes > Apodidae > Chaetura > Chaetura pelagica. The sequence continues at coordinate 7,868,122 of NW_009970717.1, read as the reverse complement.
TAGTGGATATCAAGGTATGTTTTGTTCACTTCATACTACAGACTTGATGAGATCTGTGCTGACATGTCCATCCGTGTGACTCTAGACACACACACACAGAGAAAGGGAGAGAGACTCAGAGCATCAGGCACGACTCTGCTTTCCTTTTCCCATGAAGCTGAGCTGCCTTCCCTGGCAGGAGAGGGCATTGCCTGCTTTCTGGTCCAGATTGGGCTTTGCCAGCTCCTTGGAGATTTCTATGATAATGATGATTTTCTCCCCCAACCAACACAGGTCTGAGCATCTCCTCCTCATGCAGCCAGAGGGGCTGGAGGACAAACCCCACTGATTATTTACCAGCAGCAAAACACTGCCTGGGCAGACCTTAACCTGGCTGGTTTATAAAACACCCCGCTTCCCAATGCAGGGAACACTGCTTTAATTCTTCTGAACTGGATTAAAAGAAACATATGCTAATAGAGGGGCTGCTGTTAGTGCAGCTGCTGTACACAGCCCTGTGTAGCAGTGACAGAAAAGCCATAACTCACTGCTACTAGTGAGCTTTCTGCTATTTATTTATTGAGTTCAGCCAACAGACTTCTAAGTGATTTAGATGTTCCTGAAGATAAAAACAGTATAGTAGTCAGGATTTTGTCCAAATCTCCCATTGCATCAGCAACGGAAAGAGACCAGGAGGGAGGGCAGAGAGGGGGAAATGACTTGGGTGTAAATGGGCATGGTTTAGTCTTTCTGCCCACCAGCCTTAGGAAAGACCAGGAGGTTCTGCTGCTCTTCAGGCATGTCTTTTATTTGTTTTTACTACAGAAAAAGATATGACATATGCATGAAGGGATGGAGTAGCACACTAGTGGAATGGCAACAGTGCTCTGAGATGCCAAATAAAAAGTAATCAATGGTGAGAATGAAAAAAAGAGAGGCTGCAGGGAAAGGGAAAAATAAAAAACCAACAACCTCTTACTAAAGGGAATTAAAATGTCACTGTCAGAAGATGACAGGAATTCCTAATATAAGTCATTTAGCAGTGAAGGACAGGTTCCTTTTTTTGTTGTTTTGTTTTGTTGTGGTTTGTGGTTTTTTTGACTTAGAGGCAAAATATATGTTAACCCTGATGAGCATTTTTGAACTTTGAACTCTCTGACCTTTAATGCCTCCAAAATAAACCCCAGCAGACTCCCAAGAAATGGCAGCAAAAAGCAGAGCTAGTCCCTTGGGTGGCTTCAGCCACGCACCCGTGGCATCGTTTGGCTGGGTCCAGCACCACCCTGCTGGCAGCAGCTCCTGCAGAGGGACAGACAGACAGACAGCAGCCCAGCTCTGCTCCTGCACCTCAGCCTCCAACCAGAGTCACCCCGTGGTTTTTTTCCAGGATTATCCCAGCTTTAAAGCAGCGGGTTAAAGAATAAGGCTGGAAAAACAGGCTTTTAGTATCACTGTTTTACAAAGGGTACCAGAAAAGTCACAGTTTGACCCAGTTTGCATCTTATCAGTCTGCCCGATTGAGGTTACAACACACTATTAATCATGGAATAATTTATGCCAAAGTGTAAAACCCCCAGAGCCATTTTACTGCCTTTTACTTCAGCCACTTTGCTATCACTCCACAAGCCACCTGGGCTTCTGAGGTATAAAAATATATTACCCTTTTAAGCCCAATTTGAGCAAGTTTCAGGGAGCAAATGAGACTGTTCACAGTGATTTGCAGTGATCTAAATATTTTCTGAGCATATTTAGCTAGAGATGTTTAATAAGCACATGGACCCATCTCTGCCTTCATGTGGCAATGGGAGCTTAGCATCCCGAGAACCCTAGAGGACAGAGATTGTTCTCTAACCTTAATTGAGCAAAAGGCTTGTTACAAGCAAAAGGAAGAGAGGAGAACACATGGAGCAAACCCCTCACCTCTTCTGCACTCATCTTGGTGCAGCATTTTTGCACTGGGTGAAAAAGGGGAGATCTGCATTTGTAACATCCGAGTTTAACTGCTCCCTCCCTACCTGTGCTCTGTCCTTATACAGTATAAAATGGTGCCATCTACTGACGTTGCATTTTAATACTCTCCTGTGAACTCAGCCTGAGACCCCAAGGCTGATTTTTCTCTCCCTTCATCATTGTATGAGCTCTCTAACTGGGGCATGTTGCTCAGATGGCACTGAAGGAGCCATCAGCTGATACTAGAAGAAAATATACTAGTGCTAGCAGGGCTGTTGCAAGAGATTGGACCTACTGGTGTCAACCCAGAGACCATAATAATAAAGCAAATATATTGTATGGCTCTGGATTTTCCTCTGCAAAACACAGGAAGGTGTGATGGGGAATGCAAGGGTGGTTAGCTGTCCTCAGCAGTGCTCAAAAGCTCCCATGGACAAAGCATGTTGTTGTGTGAGGTGCACCTGAAATCCCTTGTCATGTCATTGAAGACAAGAGGAAACACCTGAAAGGAAGGACTAGAGACAAGGTGACGTGGCTCAGGGCAGTAACATGAGTGGGGCCACCGGTGTCTTACATATGGGGGGAAAAAAAACCTGTTTGGGGGCTGCACACCTGTGCAGGGAGATGTGTCATCTCCTGCATCCACTGTCAGTTGCAGCACTTGAGAGAACGTCACTTCACAGGGTTAATGTTCCCCAGATAGATTAAGAAAAAACAACAACAACAACAACAAAAAAAAAAAGAGGAAAAGGCACGTGATTTGGCTGGTGTGGAGCTCTGTGGTTAGATCCAGTCAGTGCTGATACCAGCATTAGCTCCTGGGAACATCAAAGTCGCAGGGTAAAAATGGGACCAGCCCCAAAGGTAGAAAAACCCTCTCCATACTTCTACGTTGCCCAAACCAGCACTACACCCACATGCCAATCACAAGAGGAAAGCAACAGGCCACGTGCACACCCAGTGCTGCCGAGGAGGGTTTATTTTGAGATATCTGTGTCACCCAGGTTACCAAAGCATATAAACTGCATAGAAAACTTGTCCACATCTCAGGACAGCCTTGATTTGAGAATGACTTTAGCTTGCAGCACCCCCAGCAGCATGTCCTGGAGGGTTTTGTCCCTGTTCTCCCAGAGAGTTCCTTAAATCCCACCTTTCCCACACCTCCCTGTGCTGGGTGAGGTGCCCATCAGCACGTGGTGCTCCTCCGAGCCCACCAGGTTACTTCTCCTCACCCTCCCACCCATCTGATTGCCACAGGCTTTGGCTCCTTGTCCAGAAGTCCCTGAGTGACAAATGAATCTGTGTAACTTTCCATGTATCAGCCTGCTCGAAGAGGATGTGCAAGAGCTTGATTACAGCTCGTTATCAGATACCGGCACCGGGATTTTTCCCTCTCCTGTTGTTTTTACGACAATGATAAGTTGTTCAGTCTTTATGTTCCAAGACAGCACTCACTGGCCAGGCTGACTGAGCAGGGTGGCTGATTGCTGTGACTTCCCTGCAGGTAGAAAGGCCGGTGATTTATGGCAGGGGAAATTCATATTAACCATAAATATCTGAATAAGTAGCCACCTGGGAGGGCGAGAGGGCTGTGCATCCAGCCCTGGCTGATTGCTGCTTCATGGCAGCATCCCCAGCTCCCTGAAACAATGGCTTTGGCAGGGGGTGTTGCTGGGGTTAGAGAAAGGGCTTTTAATCTGCAAGAGGAAAAATGCTCTAGGCTCAGCCCCACTCCCCTGCCTCCCACCAGAGCTGATTATCTCACATTAAACAGGGAGATGCAGTTTCCTACCTCTGGGCAACAACTGGACCTGAAACACTCAGACACAGCCTGGTGGCTTCCACCACCCTCCACCTCCCATCCAGCCAGAAGAGGACTCACATCTCCCAGTGACTGTAAAGTCAGCTACAGGCTTGCTAATATCTTGGGTGTCCTTCATCCAGGCAGGTTTACAGGTAGTTTGGTGCTAAGCTGGCAGGGAGGGTGGAAGGTGGACAGCACCAAGGACACCATGGTTTTCTACATAATCTTCCTGCACAGTAAGGTGGGAGGTCTGGAGGCCTCTCAGCTCTGCATGACCACCCTGGGGACCCCGTGCCCAAAAAGAGCTGCCTCTTACAAGCTCACCCATTGCTGTTTTGTTCTTAACCCAGGAGAGACAGCTCTTTGGATCAATGCCTTCCCCCCACATCGACCTCCCTGCTCCTCTCTTAGCTCAGACTTCAAAGCAACCGAATCCCCGTGGCCCTTTCGCTGCAAGGGGAGATAAATGAGTCTGAGAATAGTTCTCATTATTTCTTTTTTAACATAAAACCCACAGCTTTTGGTTCACAGGGTCTCTTTCAACCCATAGGGAGGTTTCATCTGTATCACATCCTCCACAGAGGTCTAAGCCAAAGGACCTCCTCAGGGTTTACACCCAACAAAGGTATTAATGAAAATAAAATCAATGTGTTGCAACCCGTGGTTCTGTCTAGTTGTAGGATCCTTTACAGCTTCTTTGAGATCAGCTGAGGTCTGGCAGGAAACACTGCTCATGTATTAAATATGTCTCCTGCCTTTCTCTTCAGGATTATTGTTATGAGAGAGTTCTGCACAGAAGTGAGTGATGAGGAGCCACAAAAGTAGTTCAAAGGTCTGGCCATCTCCCTGTTTGATGGAGTGTAGCTGAGAACATTATTAAATTACTCTTTTAGAAAAATTCTTCAGAGTTCCCTGGACCAAGAGGAAAAGATTTTCCCACCAGTTTTCTTTTTCTTTATTTCTGATTAATTTAAAAGCAAGAACTATTAAATACTTTTTATCAGGCTTTTTGGACTTCAAGATAAATCTAAAGTTCTGGAAATGGTCTGCAACAAGATTGTATGAGGCTCCATCTGGGAGTGCCACCAGAGATGAGTTTACTCCACAGCAACATGGAATTTTTTCAATTCCATGATGGCTTTGCAGTGGGACAGCTACTGTCTAATTGGAAAACTGATGACACCATCTTCCCTACCCAAGACAAAGAGTGAGAGGTGGAGGTTTACTAAGCTACTCTTGTTAGATGACCTCCTAAATCCATGTCTCAGTGGATCTCGAGGCTGCTTTCCAGCACGTTGCCTGAAGTTCCAGCCCACCCCAGCTATCTTCACCAGCTTTTCCTCTGTCCTGCAAACAGTGCACAGCAAATGCAGGAGGCAATGTCATGTCTGCACAGGGTGCCCAGTGCTCCTCTGAAAACCTCACCCCAATTTGAGCAGTTTGTAGCCCACATCTTCTTTTCTTCTTTGAAATAAATCTGACTAGAAGAATTGCTATGATACATAAACCAGCAGATTCATGGCATGGAGGGCAATCCCTAAGAGGAATGGAAAGGATATGGCTTGGCAGCAAAATGCTGGGCAGTTGGTATATACATTTCTCACAAGCATGAAGACAACTGGCAGGCAATGTCCGAGGCATGAACACCTACCATTGAGTGTAACTATTTCAGTCTGTTACCAGGCTCAGGGTTAAGATGCATTTCAAAAACTCTGCTAGAAATGGAAGCCTGGGAGGTCTGTGCAAGCCATTTCAGGAGGCTGTAAATTTTATTTTCAAAGGAAGAATTTAGAATTGCATAAACAGTGAACCTTCTTCTACCAAAGACCAGGGCATTTTACAGCATCAGCTTGAGCCCATAGTCAAGTTGTCTTTTGTGCTACAAAAATCTTGAAATCCAAAAAGATTTGCACATTTCAGCAGAAAATGCCTGCAAAGGCTAAAACAGCAGCAGAGAAAGCCTTGACATATCTCTTCCCACATATGTGCTTGTCCCTTTAAACAAAGCATGTGGACTGTGATAAAACCCATTTGTAGATGTTTCACTCATGCAAATCACTCCCATTCCCCAAAAATATTATCCTCAGATACAGCCAGCTCAGCTACTTACGACCACCAGGGACTTCATGAGCAGCCAGCTCAGGAAAATGCCTCCTTCCAGGGAACAAGTATAGTACTTTAACAACAGCAGTAACAGGAAAAACCCAGTTGATGGCTGCAGGGAGGATTATCCACACCAAATATCCATGCTGCAGGGAAGAGCCACTCTGCTGTCAGTGTTCTGCATGAGTGTTTCTCACCTGGAGTTCAGCTATACTGAGCTATAGCAATGGGAAGCTCAGAGTAGACTTTAAAAGTCTTCTGAGATGTGGGGTACAGCTTCTGGAGTTCAGCAGTGACAAGTTTAAAGCTGACACATTTACAGTTCACATTCCAAGGACTTCAGTGACTGTGACCTCAGAGGTCTTGATCTCTTGGAAGACAGAGAAATGCTTTGTGGAAATCCTATTTAGAATAAAATCTTTCTTCTCCTTGCATTGCTTTTATTGATATTTTGAGTTTTTTAATGGCTGGGGGTATTTTCTGCCAGGTTACAGTCAGTCTTCTAGGAGCATTCTGCTATTGCAGGGGATTCTGTTCTGTGGTTCTATGATTCTATCTGCAGCAAAGAGGGACTAGGTTCTCACTGGATTCAGAGGGCAAAGGAAAATGTTATTTTCTCCAGAAAAAAATGAAACATGGAGATTATCCTTTACTCTGAAGGATGATACAGGATGATTTCTGAAGAGGTTTCTACTTAGAGTAACACCCACCCCATTAGGGATGGGAGGGGAGTACAGGAGCTCCAAGCAGCAATCTGAATGATTTTTAATAAGCACACACATAAGGGAAGAATGCCCAGTGATCAGAGGACACTGTTCTAAAATGGGGAATTAAAAAAATAAAACCAAATCTCTTCTTATTTTTCCTTTCTGAATTTGCAGAAAACACCCTGGTATCTTTTGTCGCAGACACGCTGCTCTCCCTCTCTGCTCTAACAACAACCTCTTTGTAGGCATGAGGGGAAACCCACCAGTTCTCCAACAGTTCTCCCTGCACTTTGTCCTCTTGGGGTGAGGAATCACAGGAAGGAACAGGAGAAATCTCTGCCATTCTGCAAGACTCTTCTCTGGGTTTCTCCACTTTACTTCTGACATGGCTTTGCCCTTTGGTATCCACAGCCCTGGGGACACCAGTTCAAGGCTGCAGCTCCACCAGTTGCAAAAACTGCATTTATTAGTCTCCATAGAATTTAAGTTTTGAATGCCAAACACAATTTTACAAGGTTCAGAGACCACTTCTCCAGTTGCATTTTTGTTGCTGCTTCTTAATTCTCCCCAGCCTAGGACAGCAATCTGGCTGCACTTAAAACACTTCACTTCTCATGTTTTATCCCTTGGAAGGGTCTGGGGAGGTTTATTGCACGTTGTGATCTTATCACCAGCTACTCCAGCACAGCCTTTGGCAGTAGGTGGGGAGGGTGTCCAGGGTGTCCCATGGTGGCTGTGGTTGCACCATGGCACCATGCAAGGGTCCCTTCCCACCATGAGCCACTGCAAAGTGCTTCTGCCCCTATATTTATATATAACTCATCCTTTTCAAGCAATGTTGGCAGTTGCTTTCAGCACTGAATGGGCACTGGAAGATTTGGTTAGGATATTTATAAGGGCTTTAACCTGCTTGGTTATAGTAATGGTGATATTCTACCACGTGCTGAAAGCTCTTCCAGCTAAAGGCTGTTGGGCACTTGTAGGGCTTATGGCAGCTACAGCAAAAAGAAATTGATCTCCTTTCTGAGTTATGTGTCATTTATTGTGGGTTGGGTAGTCCTCATGTATCAGCCCCCCCACAAAATATGTTTGATGTCTGAGGAGCAATGCTCAGAAATGTGATAAAGAGGTCTGGCAATTATCTTCTTCAATGTATTCAGCACCCACCAGGATCTGTTTATGTGGGGGAGGACAGAATGTCATGTTTTCCAACATACAAATCCAGCACAATTAAACACCAGGAGCTAAACCCTTGTCTGACAGAAGCCAACTTCTGTGGGATGATGTTGATTTACAGCTGCCCGGGAGTGAATCCTCTGAGTCCAGCCAGAAATGTTTTGGATCTTTGAGAAAAACAAAACCAACAGCAGCTATTTGCTCTGCTTAACAGCAACAGCTCAAGGATAAATAGGTTGAATGATACACGGGAGAAGAACAAACTCCCCCAACCAAAATCAAAGCTCAGGGCAATAGCCAAAAAGAAACGGTATCATTTAGGGGCAGATGAAAGAACATGTAAGTTCAGAGTGATGTCATGGCTGTTTATGCAGTTAAATTGCTCTTTATCATCCACCAGACACATAATGACTTTCTAAGGCTCCTACTGGACGGATGGTCCGTCTCTGTAATAAATGTTGACAAGTTTTATATAAAACTGTATATCATGTTCAATTCCCAGTGTAGCCATTGGAACCTGTGATTAATAACCCTGCAAATCTTATCTGTTTGAAAATAAGAGGAGCTGGGTTTGTTTCCTTCAGATTAGGGTTCAGGGCTTAACAACAGGAAAATAGCCTGCTGAGATCACTCTGGTTTTCATGGCACATAAAAGTAAAACCCAAGAAAATAGAATTTAAAAATATGCTAAACATTCATATCACAAAGCAAATAAGATACTTCACGAGTCGTGATAACATTGATTCATGGAGTCTGTAACCAAGCAATTGTTTTATATCAGGCAGAATAACTGTGAACAGAGAGATAGGCACTTGTACATTTAAATTAAAACACTAATTGGCCGATAAGATGTACCACAAAAAATAATATCCAGACTCAAACTGCTTGGTGGTTTGTCAAACTGAGATGAGAAACTTCAGGCAAAGATAGAGAACAAAATGGGGCAAGAATTTGGGATTCCAGATTCATGTTTGGCCTGGATAGAGCTGATACCAGGATTGCAAGAAAAGGGAGAAAAGTAGAAAAAAAGAAAACATAATTAAAGAACCTCACTACCACATTCTCCAGCCTTTCCCTGAATAATACCCAGAATATCACTGAGAGGATGGGCTGGTTTGCAGGCAGAACAGGAGCAAGAATGAATCACAAAGTGGAGTTAAAATGACACAGAGCTAGGAGCTGAGTAGAGCAACTCACTGAATTGGGAAATTTCCTCTGAAAGCTACTTTAAAATTTACTTAAAATCTGCTCAGAGAAGTGTATAGAGACCAAGATGTCATGTGGGACAGTGTGAAGCACCTTTCACTTCACCCTGAGCTTCCCTCTTCCCCCATTAGTGCTTTGCACCTACAACCAAAACTACAAAGGCTGATGAAAAAGTCACACCAGGTCCTTTCCCTGCAGAAAAGAGAAAAGAATAAAAAAAAAATAATAATCATCATCATCCAATCTGTGTTTTTTTCCCTGGCAAAACCCAAAGTGTCTCCAGCTGAAACACCTCCTGCTCATTTGGTTTTCAGCTCTTCGGTCCATCGACATTTTCCCTGTGAAATCAGGCACTTCCTGCCAAGATGTGAATTTATTTTTGTCAGCAGATTTTCTCTTAAAATAGCTTCGAGTTATTGCAATATTAAAAAGAAAAATTACCTTGCCTTTGACTTCCACACAGTGGGCTGCTCACAGAGCCTGGAGATAAGCCCTGAGAACCGAGTGCACTCTTTAATTTTTTTAATTACACCCCCTTCATGGAAAACTTTTTGTCTGCCTTTAATTTTACAGCACTTTCATGCAAAGCCAGGGCAGTGAAGAAAACACTCGTTTCTCCTTATGCTTTTGGTTTAGTGAAAACATCAAGGGTCACCAATAATTCACCCAAGCGAGGAAAGGATGGAACTGGGAAATGAGGCTGATGGTGGAAAAACTGGAATTGTCTCTGGAGAATAAGCAATTTATCCCTGCACTGGGTGTAGAAAGGTGGATTTTGGTGTAATGCTCATCTAACAAGAGGCACCTCCCTGAGCCTGGACCTAACCAGGTTAACACATTTCTCAGGGAATAATTTTGAAGAGTTTTCATTAGTAAATAAAAATTGGATCACTGATGTCTTTATTTTTTGTGAAGAGTGGTGGTTTTAAAGCACTGAACCTCTCCTGCCAGCCTGAGAAATGCTCAGTGACCCCCAGGTTTCTCTCTGGCTGATGAAAATTTTCTGCTTTGTGACAGGAAAATCTTGATGGGATTTTAGGAGGAGGAAAAAGACCACATTCCAAATAATTTATGGTCAACAAGAAACACAAAGGAATAAAAGTTAGTGTTGCTGTTTTAATTCTTCCTCCTGGAGCATCTCTATTGTGTAACACATTAAAATACTATGAAAAACCAAACCCATTTTGGACAAGAGCAAGAAGGCAACCATGTGAGTCTCAATGACTTTCACTGCCATAAACTGCTTCAGAATGTGGAGACCCTACCAGAAAAATAAATTGCAGAACAAGGCAAAGTCAGAGAGTCGGCACAAAATATTCCAAATATGATCTGCTGGATCATCACCAGAGGACCAGAATCAGCCTTGGCATCACCACAGACTGCTAAGAATGCCAAGTGGGTTAAGGCTGGGGAAATAAATATGACTTTTCTCTAATGCAAACGTGTAACATGAAGGAACAAAATGTGTTTGTCCACGAGAGGTCTCTAGAGCCCTATATAATCACAGGAGATCTCCGGGTGTTCCTCTTCTGCTTTGACATGAGACAGAGGTTTGGGTGCTCATATCCCCTCATCTGCTCGTGGGGACCCTCTCTTGTGACCCCTCTGGATCAGGCACATTTTGGCCTCCTTTAGTGAGGAGGAGGAAGATGGATGGGGCATCCACAGAGGAGGTGGGCAGATGTGTCCAAAGGGAAGAAAGAAGTAATTTATGGCAGTGAGGGATTGCATCCCTGCTCTCCCTGAGCAGAAGAAATACACATTAGCCTGTGGCTTATGAGAGGATCTAAGGGAAAGGGCAAACACTGCTTCCTTATCCCAGACATACAGAGGGAAAAAGGTATTCCTGCTTGTGAAAACACCTCATCTAGCACCAAACAACTGGTCAGTCACTGGTGGCACTACTGGCACTGACAGCTGGGAGACTGTGGGAGAAGTGTCAAGTCCTTTTTTAATAAACTAAACTGGAGCACTCTAATAGGCTGGAGGATATTTGCAAGCCATGCTGTCCTAGCAAATGAGCAGGTACTTTGGCAATTTGTCCACTGAAATAATGGAAATTCCCTACAAGCTGCTGCCTTTTCTAGATTGCCCACATTTTAAAGAGTTGCACAGTTTGACTACAAAAATATTACTATCGATGCTGACCTCCTTACAAATGTTTGTCTTACTATTGCAGAATAGTTATAGCAAATACTTTTTGATCTGGAACATTCAGAAATCAAAAGAAATTGTCTTTTGGTTGTATAAGGACCAACTATTTCTGCTTTAGTCAGTTATTGAAGAATGACCAAATGTTTACAGGGAAAAAACACTTTAACGTGTAAATCCCATCCCAAGAAGACTTTGTAGAACAAATACATTCTGAAAGTGTTTCTAGATGATAGTGGACACATTTGGAGAATCTATTCTCACCATTTCACAAGAAAACATTCAATTTCTTTCTGTTGGTCTAAGTAGGAAATTGTTGGTGAATCCCACCATTTACTTCCAGAGAGATATTGTTTCTTCAGTGTCAGTAACTGCCCTCCTGTGTACTGGTAAGAATAAAACCCAGTCTGGATATATTATTCCCATTGAAGAAGAGCTGGAGCATTCTCAGCATCTGGTGATTCCTCTTACCACCCAGTGGCCAAAGACTAAAGCAGAAGACACCTACTGAACATCTTAGTGATGAGAGCAGATTCTCTTTGGAGCTCCTCACTTCTCTGTGTTGGTCACAGTGCCTGGGGCTTGCAGAAGGTGCAAAGGGAGGACATGAAGGGAAGACAGAAGCTGCAACACGGTGAATTAATGCTGCTTTCACCACGCACTTTTGAAAATGCCAGTGACCATTTTTGGCCTGTTCAGCTGTGGTTACTGTTCAGTCTCATCAGAGGATGTCTTGAAGAGAGCAGAGTCCTGCTCCAGGAGTTTTAAAGAAGAAGAAAATAATTTTTTACCTCTTCTGACACACATTTCACCAAATCCCTGTTGGCTGTCATAAGCAGGGCATAAATCTCCATAGCTAATACCTTACCATAGTCTTCCTTTACCAAAAATGGAAACATTTCCCTGAAAGATAAACAGTGTGTGTCTGGGAGCTCAGCACCCCCTGCCAGCCCCAGGCAAGTGGGGGCTCTGAGTTGGATCTCAGCACAAACTTCCTCAGATCATGGCCCTGTGGAGCCTTCACCAAGACAGCAGCCCCCAGAAGATCTGGGCTTTGAACAATGAATGCCTTAAGTGTGGTTTTCAACTTCTTTTTTTGAAATTTTTTTCTTCCCCCTGATTTGTGGACCATTAAAAATGTTCCAGTGGGGATACAGGATACCCTTTAAAATATGGAGATTTCTGTGTAGCATATGTGAACTCTTCTTCCTTAGTCCCCTTTCATGGAACCCCAGGGAGTTGCTGGAAACGCTGGCCCTGGGAGATCAAACAAGCTCAGGGTCTGTGAATCAGACAGGAGAAACAAGTTCAGGAGACAAGGTCCTCCCGGAAACACCCTCTGGAGTCGTTCGGGAAGACAAATGGGAAGCACAGGTCCTGGCAGAATGAAGGGAGAGAGACAGCAAAACCATCCTGACCTTGTGAGAGGAGAGAGTAGCAGTGTGAAGAGAGCAAAGAGACAGCCAGGGTGACACCTTCCTCTGGGACTGCATCTCCAAAGAGGCAGCCAGGGTGACACCTTCCTCTGGGACTGCATCTCCAATAGATGCAGAGGAACTTTCCACCAGGAAACGCAGCTCCCACTAACAAGGAAGACAACAAACACACATGGGTGCTTTCCTGCTCCTGGCACAATTTGTCCATGTACTTGCCCAAAATTCCCCAGGGTCCTTGCTCCTCAGTCAGTGAACAAATAAAGTGCCATAAACTATATCAATTTCTATGACATATTGAGAAATCATTCTCACAAGTAACATTTAAACCAGATGCCTGGTGTAAGTAAGGATTTAACTAAAATAAATGCATAACAATAAATAAAATAAAAGGATATCCATGTAAGTAGGGCACAAAGCCACAGCTCATCAATGAAGCTGAAAAAGCCAGAGGGAGACAGAGATAGTTAGAAATGGATCTTCATTATCCAGCTTATACCAGTTGCAGAAGAGCCTCAAGCATCAGCAGAGCTTCATCACATGAGGTTTTAACTACCTTATTGGGGGTGATCACACAGCATTTATGTGACACATTGGGTATCTACAGCAGGTGCTGCCTTGTTTTGTTCATGGGTTTTATTTCTTTTTGCAGACTTCCTCCCCTTCTTCATCCTGCCTGTTCCATGTCCCACCCCAAAATGCATAGAGGCTGCTCCAGGTCTGGGCAGAGCTCACAAGAGGTTGCCAGGGCATACGGGAAGCTGGGACAAATGTAGAGTAAACTCTCAAGTTAACAGTTAGAGCTGCTATAGAACTGGCCAGACAATTTTTTCCCCAGAGTTTTCCCATGGGTAAGAGTCAGACCATAGCTCTTCCTTGCCATGAAAGGCACTTTGATCTCCCCTGATGAAATGCTTTATGTATTTGGGGAGTTTAGTTTAATTGGCCCTGATGGCTCAAGGCTCTTCTCCATCCCCAAAACTTCTCCATGTCTGGGTTTGTTCTGAAAGCCTCACACAACATGCAGCTGTATTAACTGCACGACAGAACAAGAGAGGCATATTTATGGCTTTGGGAAAACCTCATTACAGATAATTTAAAATACTCCTTCCCCATGATGAAGTGTTTTGTGTGGCTCTGTTGTCTCAGTGGGAGTCAAACCCTGTGTCATCAGAAAGCTGCCTGACATGGACAATTAGGAATTGCTCAACAGCCAGGTCTGATGGGACTTGATCTTAGCTAGTTGGACTAAACTTTATGTCACCCCTCCTGTCACAGCTGAGAGTTGCCAGCCCAGTGGTGTGATACTGGGGCTCCAGTGGTGGGATACTAGGGCTCTTTGAGCAGAATCCTGCCAGCAGAGCAGGACATTTCTTCTCAGCACTGAGATTCACAGATACATCAACATTCCTTCTTACTTTCTCACCTCTCCATGAGCTACAACATTTATTCACAACTAGTGCTAGGGTGCAGAGAGGATAGCAAACAGGCCTGTATCTGAAAAGTCACTTGTTCTGTTAATCTAATAGAGGAAGGAAAACATTCCTGGCATTATGGTTTTATCAGCTTATAAACATGTGGTAGAAACCTACATGCCTTAGAATAACAGCAGGAACAGGACTGGGAAAGGAAACATTGAGATCTGGATGCATTAGTAAAGACAACCAGCAGCACAGCACATTGTGTAACCCCAGAGCTTTTCCCACTCCTCAGCTCTGCAAAAGGTTGGTCAATATTCCTAAACTATGAGGGCCTGTAATTAATTTTTTTAATCCCTTGTTGACTTGTTAGCCAGTCCTCATTGGAAGGACCTTAAGGATTGAAAACAAATGCAACAAATTGTGGAATTTCCCATGTTTCATCCAAAAGAAAGGTTTAAAAAGTAGCAAGCATCAAGTGTTCATAATTTGACTCATTTTGCAGAAGGAAAAGAATTGCAATGTCCAAGGAAAAGCGTTGATGGGAGTAAAAACCATCATTGTCTCCTTGCCTGAATAGCTACTGCTTTCCTGGCCTTCAGAGTAGAGAAAAAAGATGAATAGCATTTTTTACCTGCACAAAGGTGTAAGTCAGGTCCCCGGTGTCCTCATGATCACTTTTCTCTGTTTATAGATACAGCATAGGGGCTGATGTCACCCCAACTGTGTGCTTGGCACCAGCTCCTTCAACAGGAGCTTGCTCTTGGTCCTGCCCTGGCACTGGGGCTCACTTCTGGACAGGCCAGTTTCATCCTACTGGTGTTGACCTGCATAGTCCTGTCTGGATGTGTTGTCTCCTGTTCCCCATTGCTGTGGGACCTGACCAAATGTCAATTTAGAATTGGTGGTGGAACTGCTTCTAAAAGAAGTAATCATCATTTTCACTCCCACCCAGATAGCAGCATATTCAGTTGCCCACACCAGCACTTTTTCTGCACTGGATGCAATATGCAGAATGCAGATCTGTCCCTTCAAGGTGCAAACAGGATGAGACCAAACACCTGTCATCCTTTTCCCACCCTTTTCATCCTCTCATCAAAAAGCATTCGTGCCTCCTGACACATGGAGTTTTGCTGGGTTTGGTGAACAAACTCAGATGACAGAGTCATGTGAGGGTTGAAACCAAGGCAGCATCTGTGCTAAGACTTATTTGCTTATGAAAGTCTTGATTTTTGATGGTTAAAAGCATCACCTTAAGGCTACTGTAATTATCCAGTGCTGGTTTGTCCTTGTGTGGGTGTTTTTTCCACCAAGGGTGGAGTTTATGCTTTGACAGAGATTGGCTAAGAGACCCTTTCAGCCCTATTTTGAAAAGTTGAACTGTAAAGGGGCAGGGGCAGTAGTTAGTTGTTGCAATTGAAACCTTCTAATTAGCATTTTGTAAAGCCAGTTTTATGGGGTGAGCTCTGTATGTGCTGCAGAATCTTCATCCATAATTATGGGAGCACAAAGGCCAGAAATTTACAACATATTTTAGAAAAAGACAAACAGATGACAACTCAAAAAACTCCAAAACACTAAGAAGATGCTTCAAGCTAATGAGATGGGTGGGAAAAGTAAGGGCAGCTCTCAAGCAGAAGTAAAAAATGAGGCCATAGTGTTAGTTGAGGTTGGGGAGCCCCTGAATGTAGAAAATTAGGTCACTTGGTCACAAAGCAAAGAAATTTCCACCTTGTTGAGTCTCTCGAGACAAATTATAGAAAAGACACCCTGTGGAGGTAGAACTTCTCTCCATCATGTCCCAGCCATGGGCTGTACCCAAACCCTCACTCTTGTCAACATCTTCTTGCTCAGACAGCACCTGATGGGCCTCCTACTGCGAATCACATGTAGGGTTGTGACACCCATAGCAAGCAGAAGTCCCTCACTAGTCTCAGATATCACAGGGACTGTGACAAGGACTTCAGCCACGCACCATGGCCAGGTTTATTGTGCACAGGAACATTTCTAAGTCACTTTGACCAAAGGGTTTGGGCTCAGCCCTTAAGACGTGCTGCCCCATTCGCAGCCACCGAGCAATGTAGGAGGAGCATGGCAATCCTCCTGTGCCCTCTCTGCCTTTTCTGGAGAAATATGTGAGGGAAGCTGCTGGGACATGTCAGATATGCATCTCCAACCCCTGTTGGGGTTAAAAAGAAAATCATTCAGGATATTTGGGAAGTCTCTTGTGCACAGAGCAGACACCTCCAGACGTCTCCATCAGTGACGTTATTTATAAGTGGACCAACCAGCTTGTTAGGCTAATTGCTCCTGGAGGGATTTAGCTCTAGTGAGAAAGCTTGAACAGAGCTCAACTGTTTCAGAGCATTAGCTGCCACTCCTCTCTTTGATTTACACCCCTCGTAAAATTTTATGGCCAGATTAGAATGAACTTCACTTGCACTGTGTTTTTAGTAGGGTTTTTTCCGTGCTGAATAACAGCAAAAATCAATTGCTGCAATTAATTGCAGCCTCAACCAGGAAAGTAAAATGCCTCAAAAGGTGGAGGAGGACCCAAAAATCCTCCCGAGAAGAGATCCCTTTGGAGCCTTCAGACACCTGAGCTCTTAGTCTACACGTTAGGAGAGCAGCAACAATAAAAAAGCCCTGGTTTAGGGAAGGGAAATTTTGGCTGATGTGGCTTTTTATGGTAAACAAGAGGGAGTGTGTGGCAGTCGGGGTTCCAGTAAATGGGAGGAGGGAGTGGGTGGTTATCAGTCATTTTGTCTGGAATGTCTTTGTGGCTGCTGAGCTTGTTCTCATGGAGGGAAAAGTCTACTTTTGAAATAATTGGTTGCTTTGCAGAGATAATTCAGCCATATAGTCCATTTTTGTTGATAAACTGCAGAACTCCCTGAGCTACACTTTGCTTCACCCACTGTAAAGCTGGGATATAAATCCAAACAGAAAACAGACTTTTTTTAATTCTTCCTTTCTTTCTGCCAGTGAAATACAATGTCACTGAACACGACCTTGATATCTATACTGTGAATACATGACAGACTGCAGAAAGGAAGGAGAATAAATAAGCCTAGTAAAATATTTACCATGCAAGACATTGGTAGCCAAGGCCAGATTGATGGGAAATGCTCAGTTTGGGGCTGACAGCCTTTAAATGACCTCTTTATGAGTGCCTGAATCTTGAAATTCGACGTGCATGTGAGCTCCAGTGGGACATGCAAGTATTTTGTGCACTGGCCCATTGAGAGCGGCAGGAATTCCAGGTGCTCAGCTCCTGCCAGACGTGCACAGCACAGATGCTGGAAAGCAGCTCATCCCAGCACTGCTCCAGCTGCCTCCCCTCGTGCCGGGCGAGTGCAGATCATATGCTACATTTCACTTCTGGCCAGGATTTACCTCCATTTACTGCTTCTTTTTCTTTTCTTTTTAATTTTTTTTATTATTTTTTTTCCCCCTCAAAATTAATGCTTTTGGGCTGCAGAAGCTTTTCCCAAGATGGATTTTTTCCACCGAGAAAGGAGCCACAAGAGAAGGACCACTTCATATAGTCAAAGCGTGGGGCTTGGTAGATTTATTTTAAATTAAATAAGTTATTCCATGTGTTCTGGACACAAGCTCACCATAAACTAATTTTAAATCCAGGGAGAGAACACCCCCAACAGTCAATTTTTCAGTCTTTCAAGCTGAAATACTGTACCAGTAGTTTATCACCTGGCAAATAAACCTGCCAGCTCAAAACTTTATTAATCATTTTCTGTACCCTGCTTGAACTTTTCCAAACTGAACTCCCAAGTGCTCTAATCCTCCATCCACTGGTACCAAAAGAAACAAATAAAGAGCACAAAGGGGGAGCAATGAAGGCTACATCATCCTCCTCTGCTTCCTCCATGGCAGGAACATGAATTTCAGAGACTGAGCTGGGGGAGATACCTGCCATTTGCCCTAGGGCATCTCTAGTTGTAGCCCAGTTTCTGTCAGCCAGAAAGAACCAGACCAATCAATACCTTCCTTAAGGGATGGGGTTTATATTTTTGATCTGGACATGGAATTATTTTACAGCAATTTCTCTAGCTACCAATCCAGAGTAATAATTTTTCTCATCTGCATTCACTGACACCTCTAAAGACCTTGCTTGATTTTGTGCCTATATTCCCTAATGTTAATTAGGGATGTTAATTAATGTTTTTGTCTTCAAGTAAAGAAAAAAAAATAAAATAAAGATTTACGAAAGCAAAGAAAAGGAAGGAAAAAGATGACAAAAACTCCACAGAATAAAAGGAACAGATGTTCCTGAGATCATAGCACAACAAGCCACGTACTTAGTAGGAACAAACTGTGATGTATTACATGGTTATTTTTACAACCTTTCTAAAATCACCTGTTTGACTGATTTCTTATGTGTAAAGAGAGGCAGAAGGCCTTCCCTTGTGTCAGAGAACCATTGTCCCTAGTAATTTAGAAGCTCTTTGTTTCAGTGCATTGAGACCTCCAGCACACAGACAGATTGATGGCACCTTTCAGTTTGTGCAAGACTCACAAGAAGGCCTTTCTTAATACCACTGTAACTAGAGAAGTGTTTAGAGCAGAAGTCCAGCTAAAATTCCAAGCTCTAGAATCAAAGACTATCCCATAAGAAATGCAATTGTAAGTCTGCTTCACACGTGGTTTGGGGTGCAAGGAGGGCATGGCAGTTGCACCACAAATCTGTGTGTTCAGTGGGGTACAGCACCCAAGCACAGGAGATGATGAATAAATTAATAAAGAAATATATATAAATATACATATATATGCACCCAGATAAATGGAATGGAGATACTATTACAAAATAGTATGTACAAATGGTATATACAAAATCCATATGATGCTCCCAGCAGTTGCAAAGCATTGCTGCCTGGCATAGAGAATGAGGCAACTTTCCTGAATTCCTCCTCTCCAGATCTTCCACTGAGTTATTTTTTTTCTTGCTATATCATGAAGAATGCTTGATTTTCAGTACTTAATGGCAGGATTCATCTAAGGAGGGAATTCACTACAAGTTGTTACATTGGGACTAACGTGGATGTTGTGATTAATACGGCATCTAAGTTCAAGTGAATAACAAGAAATTCAGATTGTCTTCTAAATCAGACCACCAGTCCATGGTTTCCCTTCAGACAAGAGAAAAATGTGTTTGTACCACATATTTCATAGGCCACTAATGCTATTCTTACAGGAATTCCTCTTTTAGATGTGCTCTCTCCTACTTCTTCCAGTTCAGCTCTCACACACTCATAGACAAGACTATCAATTCAGTGGTAGGACCTGTAGGACCTGTAGGTTTTAATGACTACAACAATCAGCAGATTCAGAAAGACAGAGCTTTTATTTCGGAAACAAATCTGAAAGAGGAACTGCTGAATTGGGTCAGAGATCCACGTAGCCCAGTCTCCTGGTCTTCACAGTGGGGAGCAGCTGACAGCTTAGGAAAAATACCAAAAGACAGAGCATGGAGCAATCCCTCCCAGTGCCCTCCTCCAGCAATCTGCTGTTAAATTCCCTCCAGACCATCACAGCTCTCAACCACCAGGAGCTGTACATCCATCTCGTTTCTCTCCAAATCCTTTTATACCTTCAGCCTCCGCAGCATCCTCTGACCATGAGTTCCACACTCAAAACTGTGCATTTTGCAGAGAATAGCATATTTTTTTGAAAGCTTCTGCTTGTTAATGTTGCTGGGACAGGCTTGTAAATGCTCACGGGGGAGAGCTGTTGGTTGCAGGGTGCCAGGAGGAAAAGTCAGGTCCTTCAGCTTTTGAACTGAGCTGCAAATTTGGAACCAGCTGTGCAGCTTCATCCCTGCAAGGAGAGCAGCAGTGCTGAGTTGGTGAGGGGCAAGAAGCAGAAACCCACCTTTCCATTTCTAACATGGGGTTGAAAGGGAAGCAGATACTAGATGGGATCCTGTGGGAATCTGGTTGGCATTGCCCAATTAAATCTTATTGGGGTAGATCTAGAGATGTCCAGGACTGCCTGGACTTGCAGAGGGTGCCTTGTTTGGTTTTAGCAGAGACTTTCTGTGCTGGGTCATTTCCTCCACCACACAAGTTTTGAGATCCAAGGGAGGAAGTGGAGCAGGTACCTGGCAGCAGCTACAGGCCAAGGTTTCCAATCAGTGGGTGTTTGGGGTTTAGTGGCTTATTTTATGTGCTTTAAATGCATCTGGTTTTCAGGAGAAGCTGAGCCCTCTATCTCCTTAAAGTCATCTGTGTCACGCCAAGAATTAGTGTTGCTTTTAAAGAGCAAACTAAATGTAAACAACAAAACTTGCCTTTTTTTCATGGGAGAAAAGAGACTCAATAGTGAAAAGGCTGCAATAGACTGTGCCAATCATGTGGCTGTTGCACTTCACTGGGAAGCCTATGTTTTGTTGTTATAATCCTTTCTGCTAGAAGAGGCATTCATGTATTGATTTTCTGAACATTTATGTCTTCTGTGCTCCACTCTGACAGATACTTGTGTGAGAAAGTTTTCCTCTGTAAATAGATGCTTTTTGGGGTCGAGGACTCATTATTTTTATAATAAGACAGATTGCCTAAATAAGCCTCTGGAATGGGCAACCCACCAACTCATAAACCTGTCAGGAGATCCACATAAAACCCTACATAAACCTGTATAACAAACAACTGAACAAGTGCCCGTGGTTTGTCTGCATGTATGAAGTGCTTACACAATCATTCCTTTTCAAATAATATAGTTAAATGTTTGTCAATTTAATAAACCCACAAAGCATGAAATGAACAACATTTCTTTAAACCGTGTAAAAAAACCTGTGCATTTATGCCTCTGGTACCTACAGAGCCATAGCCACTTAGGTCAATATAAGAGGGTAGAAGCTCTTTACCTCTTCTTGCCTGTCATTGTTTTACCTGTAATAAAACTCGACCAAGCCCCAGCCTCGTGTCAGCCCGTTCAGTTGGAATTCTGCAATGCACTCGTGGAACACCCCACTCCCAGTCAGGCCGTTGTACACCACAGGGCAAGCCTGCTTCTCCAGCCTTGCACAGACATCAAAGTGCTTGCCACCTTTCATAAGAGTGAAAAAGGAAGAATGTCTTCAACCCTCAGTAGTGTTTAATCTCCAAAAAAATACCGCACTTTTTTTGCATGTTTTTCTAAAGAGCTTCCCTGCCTGCTTTGTAAATGAAGTAAAATCTTTGATCAGGATGTATTTCCAGAGCAGCTGAACCCACCTCATATGATTTGACACCTTGAAAGTGAAAATCACACCATTTCTCTGGATTAGCATCAGCAACAATCACCAGAAAGAGAAACTGTAACTCTCCCTCTGGCACAGCTGCCTGCACAGCTGCACTGGATGCACAAGTTCCACCAAGGATGCTCCACACCTAGGACTTCAGCACAGCATGACATTTCTCAGGGTGCAAGATGGCACAATTAGCTTTCATTTTTCTCCAAGGCTCACATGGAATTTCACTCAATTCCATGCCAAAAAGCTGAGGGCAAATACAGTTGGGTTCCATGTAGCTTACCAGCAGTAAAACTGACTCCATACTCATCCTTGATGACACCATCAGCAGCCATCTCGGCCAGCGAGGCGTTGGACCACTCGATGCCCGCCTTCCTCCCGCCAGGGAAGAAGACATAACCTACAGTGAGGCTGGAGGGGAAAGAAATGGAGCAGAACTGAAGTGTGACCGAAGCTCAAGAGGACCAGCACGTTGGCTTTTCAAAGCTGAACGTGGCCTTCATCCCTGCGAAGCTGCAGGGATAAAGAGGAAAGGTTGTATGGTGGGATCCTGGGAAGCCATGCAGGCAGGAAAGATGAGGCTTGCAGGATTGTGGTGGGCAGGTGGGACAAGCAGGTCACTTGGTTCCACACGGCCATGAACTCTGGTCTTTAACCTGAGTGCAGAGGGCAGCAGTCAGGAAGGCAGGGCTTCCTGTGCAGTGCCCCATCACAGATGGACACGCCTTCTTCAGTAGCTGCAAATGCTGGATTTGCCCCTCTGAACCAGCCAGACAGCAGGACAGGCAGCTGCATCAGCTACTCTGTAGTTGAATGGGAGGGAAGTAATTGAAGGCAAAAGCTGCCCTTGTGACTAATTGCAAATGGAAAATTAGGCAGAGGGAGTGGGGAGCAAGAGGGTGTGGGTGGAAATTGGGCTGTCCAGATTCACAGCAAAAATGTGCACCCAGGTGGCCTGCAGAGCAGCTCCTGCCACCTTTAAGACAAATCTTTTTTTGCAGCATAAATTCCTTGGTTACTTACTTGGTTGTGGTAGCTGGCATATTAATAACTGTTAAATGTGATGCAGTCCCATCCTGCAAGAAAAACCAGGCTAATTTGTGTGGACTCATTTGCATGGATCGTTCACTGACTTGACCAAGAACTGCTGGATACAGCTCATGAATTCATACTTTTAAATCTTCTCATCTGTACATCTGTCATGAAGACCTGGCTGCAAACCAGAATCAAATAATACCAGCCAGACATGTTAAGGACAAATTAAGGACAACAGAAAATCCACAGCAAGCAGATACAAGAGGAAAAGGGAAAAAAACCCATGTAGACATGTCAAGTAGCCATGTTCAAAACTGATGGGCAACCTATCAAAGTTGGCCCTGCTATGACCAGGCATCTCTTATAACCTATATTATTCTATGCCTGAGAGCAGCATACAGGGAAAGTGCTGGATAATAAGGAACTGGAATCTCATGTTTTTATTCATTTCTCTCCCATCCTTGAGACTGAATCCCTTCAAGCTCCACTTTGGCTGCGGCAAAGCAAATAAAAGCCTACACTGGTCTGTGCAGACACTCAGGGTGTGAGAACTTTAATCAGTGATACACTTTAAATCCTTCTTAACAAGTAGTCAGATGGCTTTTAATTAGGAGAGGAAGAGCCCCAGTTATTTTAAGTCCTGAATAACTATGAAGAAAAGGGAGTGGTTAATACCTAATTATACACATTACAGCACAAAAGCCTGAGAATTTGAGCCAAGCACAGGCAAAAATATTTGCTGACTGTTGTCATGGAGGCTTTAGGTGCCTTCAAACACCTCTGGCTCTCCACCAGCCTGAATCAGCACTGCATGCACTCCCTTGAGTCCCAGGGATTTGCAGCAGCTGAGGGTGTCCTATAAAGCTGCCTATAGGATTTTTCTTAAAAAAAACAAACCAAAACAAACCAGTTTCAAGTTGCCAAAACAACTGGAGGTTCAACTGGCATAGCAAGATCTCAGGTTTTTACACATATGGCTCTGCTTTTGAGAGGAGGTCCCAACGCTGCTTTGTGCTAATGATGGCACCAGTTAGCACTCCTGCTTGCACACCATGGATGTTCCCAATGCCTTATTTCTGGACACTGAAATGTGACTGACATGTTCAGAAACACTTCCAGTGTGCTGTGCTAAGACCTACCTCAAAGTGTGCCAAAATCATCACGTAACGGGAAATCTCGCCCCAGTTCCGGATTCCTGCAAGAAACAGCCAAAATCACCCAGCCTCAACTTCACCTTTGCTGGAAGATTTGAGCTAATAAGGAGCTGATTTGATATTAACTTTGGGTGAAGAATTATCCATAATTGGTCACACAGGAAGCATATGCACGTCCCCAGAACAGTCATGATATTTCCTCTGAAATGTCTTAACTTCACATCCAGTCGTGAAACTGGTTATTTTTAAAGATAACGTGTAGTCCCACTGTCCTGCCAGTACCAGCTACAGTGAAGGCAGGAACTCTTCCCCCAAGGGAGGGAATTGGCTCTGGTGCTGTTACCATAAGAGTGGCTCCGAACACCTTTCAGGGAAAGTTCAGTTTTCTCTTGGTTTTCCATTTCAATTTCTCCAACAGACTGGCCCCATTGCTCGTGTCGGAAGTGCTGCTCCCTTTGGCTGGGAGAAAGAAAAGAGGGAATCAACACAGGCAAAATCAACACAGGCAAAATCAATGAGGCAAAATAGAGGTGGCCACAATGCCAGTCGTCTGATGGACTTACAACCCAACATGAAGGAGGGACTTCAGAGGATCTGGGTTGTGGCTATGCCAGGTTTGTATTAGGAATCACATTTACATTTCCCAGTTATTGCTCCATCATGTCTATGAGATACCTGAGAATGAAACATGGCAATTCCCACCCCGGCAGATCACAAAATTGCCCTTTATTTGAAAAAAATGCTGTACTACCAAAGAGTTGCTGCTTAGAAGTCAGAAGGTATCACCAAGCACAACACAATGTTGATACATGTGTTTTCTGCTTGTATTAAGCAACACATTATTGATATTCCTGTTCTGTTCCTGCATTTTCAGCTCTCTGAACCTTGTATAGTAATGAAAAAGCCCAATTTTGCCCTCTTCTCACATGATTAAAATCCTTAGATCATTTCAAATTAAGCCCACCTTCTAAAATCACCTCTAGCAACACAGGACAGACCCTGAGGAGATCTGTAGAAAAATGACAGTTAACCTTAGAAGAAATTGATCTTGCCTCTCACTTTTTGACCCTCTGGAAGAACTCGATGGTCCATGGCTCCTGGGCTAAAGCACGTGCAAATGTGCTGGGGTGGCTGTCAACATTAAAGTTAAAGGCTTCTGTGAAGTTCTCCCAGCTGGGAAAAGAGAGGGGGGAAATCAAAACATTATTAGCTTAACTTTCAGGTCATACCAGGCCAAGCTGTGCATTTGCTCCTCTGACAATGGCAATCTGTGTTTTATCATGATTGGCAATTCTGATTTTCATCATTTTAAATACATTACTGCTTTTCAAGGAAGCAAACAAAAAGAAACCAAGAGAAACAACAACAGCCAACAAAGTACCTAGGAAGGGGAGCTGGCAGGGCAGGGCTGCTTTCTCTCAGGTAGTCTGCCCAGAGGTACAAATGCAGCATTACTGCAGAAATACTGTGCTACTTGGCCAGCAAATCATTTTTTATCAGCCAAACCAAGTCCATAAACAGAAAGCAGAGGCAAGGGCTTCGTGTGTTACTTTGTCCACACGAACCAAAGCAAAAGGGAAAAGGTTCTTACTGTAAAGAGAATTTAACTGGGACAAGTTCACCTTCCTCTTCACTCCACTGCTGTCGGTAGGGTCCTTTTCTGGAAGGCAAAGCACTAGGGTTGTGCATCACTGCTAAACAAACAGCTAAATGTTTCTTACACGTTTGGAAGAGGATGCAACACTGCAGAAGAATGATGCTGTTGTGTGAGGAGGTAGAACAGCAATGCTGTACTGCAGTCCTGCACTGGGTTCAGGGATTTCCAGCTGTATTTTCATTCCATAAAAACCAATGTGTGTTACTGGTACCAAATAGCTTCTGGCTCAAGTCAGTTAACTATATTTCCAGGTAGTGTTCAAAAAGCTTGGGTCATAAGAGTAGATAAATGAAACTAGGGTGCTGCAGTACCTGAGTAATCCATCAAAGCTTATTTTCCAGAGTGTTTGGGGTTCTAAGTATTCAATAGTGAGCCCTCCTCCACTCCAAATGTCTTCAGATTCATCACTCACCATCATGTTTGGATGTTGTGGGTGCTAGAAAGACATTTCAGGAAAACATTTGCTTAGTTCAATGGTGGGGATGCCAGGCAGGTGAATTCCTCCTCTGCCAGTCCTCAGCAGGAGGAACATCTGTTTGAAATGGCTTTTCAGTTCCACCTGCATTCAGATCATCAGGTATTAGGGAGGGAAATTTGCATGTAAAACATCTGAGTCATTGGATTATTGTTTCTGATAGTACAACTGAATTACTTGTGCAAAGGGAGCTCACTGCAAGAGCTCAGCTCCTACACTAGTGACTCTGCAGCCAAGCTGATATACAACTTTGGGGATAAATTGACTTTTAGACTCAATTTGATGAATGTCTGAAATTATTTACATTTCCAGTGCATGCAAGCTCCCCAAATTCTTCAGCTGCTTTTTCAAAAACATCTTGTTTCCTGTAGCTGTCACCTTTCTACAAGTAAGCTTGTGCCCATTGCTGTAGGGAAGGATCTAGAAGGTCCTGGACTTGGCTGGCAGTTCTGAGTAACAAAGTTACAAAGTGGTATCCTTATACTAAATATTACTAGGAAACCAAGTAATACACATCAGGCTATTCTGTTTTGATTTTCTGCAAATAGGATGTCTCCTGCTTTTTCTGGTCATGCCTGCTTAGCAAAACAAATTTGTGAATGTAAAGCTAGTTGAGTTCAAAGGGATTTATGTCACATCTTCTCTCCTGCTCTACTGTGTAACCAGCTACTAACAAAACCAGACAATCCACAGTCAAAATAAATGATTAATCCTGGGTTTTAGCAAGAATGAAGCAGATGCCCATATAAATCCCTAAAAGGTTCTCTTTCTCTTTGCAAGAGGCAATTCCACAATGATTTTTATACCATTAACTCACTAAAAAGGGAAAAAATCAACCATAACCATACAAGATAACTTCTTAACCATGTGCAAGACTGAATGCTCACATTCTTCCTGGGAGACTTCCCAAGAGAGCTTGTCAAAAAAATGCTGTTGTTTGGGGACATGATGGGGAAAAGGGAGTGTCAGATACCTACTTTAAAAATTAGACTTATCAGGTAATTTGGCCAGTTCTGCCACTGCCTTTAGTCACAGCACCAATGTCTTACTGTCAGGATGTTAGTGAAGATGCAGAGAACATGAACTTTTGTTTGGGATCCTAAGACAGGTTCAAGACAGGAGTTGAGCACTGCTCTGGAATGTCATCCCACTGCCACCACTTACTTCAAACTCTCCTATTCCATCCACCCTCAGGAAGAGCCACATCTCACACATCCCATTGGGTCGTTTGGCAAGACGAGCGATCAGGAAGGTCTTGTTGGTCTCTGCAAAGCCCGTGAAGTAAACTGAATCAAGGGCCTAGGGAAAGGGAAACTGGTTTCAGCTCCAGCTCCAGGCAGGAAGGGGAGGGGAGAGGAGGTGAGTTACTCTTTGTTTTCTGTGGGTTTCTTCTTAGGAATCTAATTTTACTTTCACTTTTTATATTTAACAGCAGGGGTCCCAGCAAACAGCCAGAGAGTTCTGCCACCAGCAGTGGAGACTCATTCATAAAACAGGACCATTCATGTGTGGATGAAATGAACTAAATGACAACATGTAGTTGATCTGGCATACACAGCATTAATTGACAGAAAAGCATTTTCCCTTCCTGGTTTTCCCATTTCCTCCTCAGGGCAGACATAGAAAGCAAAGAGGGAGGAAAAGATAAGGAGTTTTAGAGAGGGAAAACAATTATTCCATGAAAAGTATGGACAAGGTAAAACAATCTCTGAATTAAGATGAATATTTTGACAACTTCCCTTGGCCAAAATCCTTACAAAATGTGTCCTCAAAACCAGTGTTTGCAAGCAGGCAACTGAGTCTGCTTCTCCATTCAGCTTCAAGTTTTGTGTAGGACAACTTATACTTAAGGGAAACATAGAATTAGAAGGGAAAAAGGATGAGAAACAAAGAAAGTCTTAAGAAGCCCAGCACTTTACTAACGTGATTAGCAGCTGGGCTGCTTTGGGGCCAGTTAACATCTCCAATCTCATAAACAGTCTGGCACAGGAGTCCACAACTTCCCATGCAGATGTGTGTTTTCAAGTATTTGTGCAGAACTCACTCAAAGTGAAGTTTTGAAAGCTGGAAAGTGGCAATGAAGATCTCTGTATGCATTTTTGGGCATGGGTGAGGCTCTGCTCCTGAAAAATTATTCACCATAAAATGCCCAAGATACCAAAATCAGATTATTATTGTCCTTGTGCATACAGATAAGGGGGGGACTTTGAGGGCACAGCCTGGGAATGCACAGTGAGTCTATCAGATGCCAATGCAAAAATCCAGAGACAACATTTCTGGAAGTATTTTCCAGGTTGATTTTTAGACCTCACTTGTGTTGCCAGTGCTGCTGCTTGAAGGAGCACAGAGGAAATCCCAGACTCCTTGGCTGTGTCTCAAACCATCCTGTGTGTCAGTTTGATTTGGAAGATGGTGCCACTCCTGCCCTGTCAAATTTGGTCGAGATTGACAAAACACTTCAAAACATTCCAAGGAAGCAGCTTAATTAGTAGCAAGGAAAAGCTAGAGAAAGCTTTTTAAAGGCTAAGCAGAAGCCTCAATGTATTTGTTAGATGTTTTGACTTCAGGATTCCCAGAAGGCTCCAGGAAATGTTAGCAAGAAGTTGGTTTTTCACAAGACTGACTTAGGATGCAAAATCCAAAAGCTGAATCTTGGTGTGGCAAGGGAAACCGAGGGAAACCCCAACCCTCCCTGCTGGGCAGTGAGTGTTGACAGGATGGGACACGAAGGCAGGCAAAGCACAGGGTTAAGACAATGAGTTTATTGTTTATTAAGCAGACAAGTAGAGCTAGAAAACTAGATTCAGTTCACCGAGTGTGCAAAAATAAAAGGAGTCTGTGTCCCATAGTGTGTTTGCTTCTTCCCACCAGTATCAGCTGCTCTGATTTGAGTCCATCTTTTTCCCTGCAAAGGCAACATCCCCACCCTGCCCTTCCAGGGATGAGCTGAAGGGAGGAAAAAGGATGCGGGTCCTTTATGCGGCTTTACGGGTGAGGTGGGAGGGAGCGCCAGGCACCAGGGGTCCTGGGGGCCCCAGGGGGACTGCAGCTGCAGGGACGGGTGCGAGTCCCTGAGGGATGTGGGGTCTGCAGGCGGAGGGGGTGTGGGTGCCTGGGGGTCCAAGCAGAATGGGTGTTGGGGGGGAATGTGCATCCCAGGGGATTCCAGGAACTGGAGGCTGGGAGTGCTGGGAACGGTGTCCCAGGGGGGTGGCAGGAGCGCATGGAGATGAGGGT
>NW_009970717.1:7834371-7838832 GCF_000747805.2 Chaetura pelagica | reverse complement strand
GGGCGGGGTGCGGGGCGGGGTGCGGAGCCGCCAAACCCCGCCTCGGGACCGCTCAGAGCCCGTACCGGGAGGTGGGACCGTTTCCTTGTCCCGGCTGCCGGCGCGATGAGGTCACTCTGGGAAGTTGCATTTGTTTATCATTTTTTACGTTTCGACCCCCGCCTCGCTTTCCCCCCGACCCCCAGCTCAGCGCGCCCTTCACCCCGCTGGCTGGGAGTGCTGGAAAAGAAGCGGTTCCGGCACTTTTCTTGGAGGGGCACAGACAAGTTTCTGGGGGCTGCCTGGACTTGGTGTCGTGGTGCGGGAGGAGCGGGGTTTGGGGTCCCCCCTAGAGCAGGGGGGTATAAGGGCTGAAGGGCTGAAGGCTGCGGGTGTTCCCAGCGCTTTGATTCGGATTCCGGCTCCTATTGTAGGTTTCTGACCCGGGTTTATTGCGCTCTCAGCCCAAGTGGGTCTTCTGCTTGTTCCCAGCTCCAGGCAAAGGGCAGGGAACGGGCTTGGGAGCCCATTTCATCCCGGGCACCGAACCCAGACAGGGCAGCAGACGCCCCTTCAGCAGCTCCTGCCGGCACCAGTGCCAGAAGCTCTGCTTTTTAAGGCTTTAGGCCAGCAGCGCGATAGATCTTTTTATTCCTTTTGCAATAAGCAACCATTTAGTCTCTCCTTGCCCTCTGCTAAAATAAACCCAGCCTCCCAGGACTGGTTGAAATGCAGCTGATCTCACTTCTGAGAAAGCTGTTGCTCTCGGAACCTTCTGTCTCCTGAGAGTTGTGACTCCCTGTCAGCTTCACAGACTTCTCAGCCTGTGACTTGACAGAGCGTTTATTGGATGTTTTTATGCCTTCTCTCAGTCGTGCCTCGATCTGCTGTTACAACCACCTCTGCTGTGGTTTGTGTCGAACAGCTCAGTGCTTTTGGTTCTTTTGATTTTCCTCTCTGAAAACAACTTGTTTTTAATAACCTTCTGGGCTCTGCTGCTGCTTTTTTCCCTTTATCTAGTCTTTTCTGATACTGATGTGCACTCGCTCTGCCTGGGTGATCATGTTTCTATCCTTCAAAAAGCCTTTAGAGTCGTGGATGTTCCTTTTACCTCCTTCTTAAAAAGCTTCCTTATTTTTACACAGTTCCCCTTTTCTGAGGCCACACAGAAGTGTCTCTTTGTTGCTTTAT
The DNA here is from genome assembly GCF_000747805.2 of Chaetura pelagica. Classification (NCBI taxonomy): domain Eukaryota; kingdom Metazoa; phylum Chordata; class Aves; order Apodiformes; family Apodidae; genus Chaetura; species Chaetura pelagica. The sequence goes on along the minus strand of NW_009970717.1, from coordinate 7,837,662 downwards.
TGCTGTCCACGGACCTCATCAAAGCAAATTAGAAGGAAGTAAAAAGCAAAAGACACCACAGAGGAAGGCAGTGAGGCTCAGAAATTTGTCTCTGTCAGTTGCCATTGCTTCGGTCAGTATTGAGGGGGTGCATCTTAAAGTCAACCACACAGAGTAGGGAGAGAACCAGAGAGATAATAAGGTGATTTTCTTGCTTTGGGTTGTGTGGTGGAGGGACTGAAAACGGCCTAAAAATAGGAGAAGGGTCACAATGTTATCACCCTGCACCTGCAGCACAGCCCGTGTGGCTGCAAAGGGAATGGATGAGGAAAACCAGAGTTTATTCGTAGTTAAAAATTCAACACAGTATTGACACAAAGCAAAACTCCAGGGGGAAACATCCGCGTGAAGGACGAACCTTTGGGGCTTTACAAACACGCCCAAAATTGGACCCTCGGCAGCAAGAGTCTGCTCGAGATGGAAGGGCAGAGGGACAGATCCTTGCAAACCTTGCCTTGTGGGGTTTTCCCTAATGCGACCCGCGAGCAGCTTTGCTGCCTGGTGTGGAGCTGCTGGAGCCCTTGCACAAACCATTCGGTGTGGAGCTGCTGGAGTCCTTGCACAAACCACTCGGTGTGGAGCTGCTGGGTCCTTGCACAAACCACTCGGTGTGGAGCTGCTGGAGCCCTTGCACAAACCATTCGGTGTGGAGCTGCTGGAGCCCTTGCACAAACCATTCGGCTTCCAGTATTTGCACTTCTGCGAGGAGGCTGAACGGGGCGCCAGTGTTTCAGATGTTCCTGTGCTAGGTGAAGCATTCAGAAAACTCCCGCAGTCTAAACAAGGTGAAGCCCTCGTGGCTGCCCCTCTGGAATCTACAGCAGAGATCAGCTCCGTTCCTTCCCACCAGGACAGGAAGCACGGGAACAGTTTGCTCGGTGCAGCGTTATGTTTCAGCGTTTCTTAGGTAATGTGTTTGAGGACCTGAAGTTATCTCTGGCAAACAATTTATCTTGGCAATCTTGTTTGCTGTGGAAACGGGTTCCAAACCAGCGGGACCCAAGAACCCAAGTGCTGACATGCCTGGCAGGGGGTTGGGCACTGCAAAGCACAGCACTGCAGGTTGTGACAGCTCCGAGATCTGCTCCACACACGTCTGAGGAGGCAAATCTTCAACCCATTTGTCTGTTAATAAGTTCAGGGGGAAATGAGGAATCTGTGACTGATGCATGGCACGAAAAATACAGAGGAAAAACCAAGCTGAATGTGGGAATTTCTGGTTAGCATGAATTTGCTAACGGGCTCTTAAGCATCTGCATTACTGGCCATCAAACTTCTCATTGCATCATGAACGTTTTAAACAACACTGCCTCTTTTAAACCCAGCTTCCTGGCAAAGGAAATTGGTGTATTAGGACTATATTCCATCCGAAAAAAATACTTCGGCACCCTCAGAAAGCAAGGGATGTTCTCCAGATCTTTTCACTGCAGTGGGCACTGACAGTATTTGCTCTGCAGAGCTCTCCAGTCTCTCTTGCACTGTTTGAGCAGAAGTCAAAGCCAAGAAGAGACAAAAAACCATCATGAGCTCTCCTCAGAGTGCAGCAAAGGAAACTGGATTTTCAGAACAACGACTAGAAATAATGGCTAGACTCTCATCTGTAGTCTGAGATCCAGACATGCCTGTACCTCAAGAAAACTCCCATCTAGGAGAGAATGTCCTGGCTTCAGCCCATATTTAAGTTACATGTAATTTTATGTGATTTTTTAATTATTATTTTTTAAATTGTCAAATAACTGTCTTTCCTACACACCTTTTCTCCCTGGTTTTGCATCTAGCCATACACTGTTTGCCAGTGTCTTCTGGCCTGTGTGACTAACAGGATTTCGGGTGCCCCAGGGCTGCAGAAATAAGTGCTGCACCATCCGGTGGACAAAAGCATTAGTTACAGTGTCCTGACAAGTTGTTTAACAGCAGTTCCGCCGAAACAGATTGCAAAACTTCCACTGAATTAGAAGCTCTCCCTGAAGAAGCATGTGTGGGAACTGCTGAAGTTTAAAACCTCCTGGGAGGGGCAGGAGTCCCGTGTAGCTGATACAGCTTAAAAAAAAATACAACACAGCACCTCTCTGGTTAGCAATTTCTGGCTGTTGTTTGTCAGGCCATCCTGGGGTAAAAGCACAAGGAATGCAGCATGGTTTGGATTTCTCAAGGGTTAAGCTCACTCCAATTGGCACTGCACCCCCTGACTATGTAGCCCCCAAAAGTGCTTTTCTTCATTTTCTTTTTATGCCTGGATAAATGGCATCATGCTGAGGGAAAACATGGAGGGTGAAGGATGTTTTAGGAAAGGATCAAGCTTTTATGGTTCTGTGTCTGTAAATGTTTACATGCTTTATTTAGATAGCAGAGACATGGACATCAACTAATTCATGTCAGTATGTGAAACCCAGCTGTTGGGAGATAGAAAACTACACAGGAAATCGAGCTTTTCTGAAGTCCCTAAGATTTCAGCCCAGAAGCAGAAGGAAATACAAAAAAAAAACCCAACAAAAAACCAAAACAACAACCAAACCAAACCCAACCAATTAAAACCCCTAGAAACACACAGATATGTGGCCAGCTGGATTTTTGCTGTAGTTGTGCACACACACACACACACACACACAGACCCCTGGGGCACTTGCTGCCCCTGCCCCACTAGATGGAGGTCACGCTGCAAGAACAGAACAGGAGGCAGCAGCTGATGTGCCCGAGCTTTTTTAGATGTTTCAAATGCACCATCAGCTCACCCGCTGCAAGGTTTGCTGCTTTGCATCTCCCTGGTAAAGCTCCTGGCTGCCTGTTTTTCCTGATGTGCGGTGGGAAACGCTGAGTTGCCATCAGGAACTATGATTTCTCTTACTGGTGCTTCGACTGGAACGGCGTGTAGCGACAGGACAAGGGGCAACGGCTTCAAACTGGGAGAGGGGAGATGAGATGAGACACTGAGAAGAAGAAGAAGGGAGATGCTGCAGCAGGGACGCTGCGGCTGGAAGTGTCCAAGGGCAGGTTGGATGGGGCTGGAGCAGCCTGGGCTGGCGGGAGGGGTCCCGGTGGATGGGGCGGGAGCAGCCTGGGCTGGCGGGAGGGGTCCCTGTCCATGCTGGGGTGGGACTGGATGAGCCTGAAGGTCCCTTCCAATCCAAACCTCTCCGTGACTGCGGTGCAGGCGGGACCGGGACCGGGACGCGAACCTGCGGCCCAAGGATGCGCAGAAGGGCCGCGCCCCCGCCCGCCTTGGCGCCTGCGCAGTGCGGCCCGCGCGGCTTC
>NW_009970717.1:7829891-7833114 GCF_000747805.2 Chaetura pelagica | reverse complement strand
CCCGTCCTGCCCCCCTCCCCGCCGCTGTCCAATGTCAGTTCTTCATGGGCTGTTTCACGGTCCTGGCTGTGCTCCTGCCTCTTTTATAATAATAATAATCATCATCATCATCTGCCTGCAGCCGTGGAAACAAGTGCATGGAGGTGTCCCTGTGCCCCAGCACGGTTGTGTTGTAAGAGTCTCAGCTGCCACCGTGGGAGGCTGAAAGGGGAAGAGAAACCCTTGACACAGCATCCTCTGGCCTGGCACTGGCTCGAGGGGGTTTTGCTGATGTATGTGGTGCTGGTTTTCCTGGTTCTCAGGAGGGAAGAGCAGTGCTTGCGGGTGATGGGGATGCAGGCAGTTCACCCTCTGAAAAACGAGAGGGTGTGAAAAATGACAGGGTAGGTCGGTGCAGCACAGCACGGGTGTGATCTGTGCCATAGAAAAGCTCTGGGAAGTCCTTGGCTGTTTTCTGCAGTAGACATGCAGCTGTGTGATGGTATCAGGGTGCTGGATTACAGCGATGTGGCTGTTTGCTTTGCTGAAGACATAATTGGGTTGAAGTCACTGTGGCTCCTCACATTCAGAGATGTAAGTTGGATCTTTTGAAGTGGATCCTCTCTGACTTTGAAAATGTACAGATAAGGGAGAGCTGCACTGATTCGTTAGTAGATGGAACTGATGTAAAATTTTAGCAGTTTTAGATTAGAGTTAAATGGCTGAAAGTGCTTTGTGACTAAAACAAATTGCTAATGCTTTTCAACTCTCTAAAACTTCTTGGCTTTGCTCTAAGATAGGGTATGTGTCATGTATGTGGGATGGGTTTCTCTTTTATGAAGACAGAACTTTTAATGAAAATAAATTGTTAGAATTCTGCAGCAGTTAGGGGGCTGAGGATGAAGAACAAAGAGGAAATTTGAGTCTTTATATGTGTCTGGTATGAGGAACCATTGAAACAAAGACTTTAACACTCCTTTAAGTCAGTATTTAAAGTTGCAAGTGTGAGGACATAGTGTATATGGTGGATGCAACAATTAGAATTTAAAAAATGATGCTCTAAAGTAGAATATGACTAATCCAATTGCTGTTGGCAAAAGAGTAGAGCTTTCTGTTTCCACATAGCAGTGCTGATACTGATTTAAGAACCTAGCTTTCTGGATTCTAATCTGAGTTTGAATTTGTGGCCCTTTTCCAAAAGAGGTAAGATACAAAGCCCAGCCTTAGATTGTGTCCTTCCCTCAAGTAAAGGTTGTTCTTCAATGCAGAAGTGTTCTGCCCTTGCTGTTGTTGCAGCTCAGCGTGAAAGGTTGTTCTTCAATGCAGAAGTGTTCTGCTCTTGCTGTTGCAGCTCAGCGTATCAGACAGTGTGTGTCTTTGCTTGGCACCAAAGTCTCGTGGAACGTCTTTGGCTTCCACATCTGTGGGGGGAAAAAAACTGTTATCCAAAAGATACCTTGCTGAACATCTGGGTGTTATTTTTGTGCTAACGGAAAAGCGACTCAGTATCAGAAATCTGTTGGGTTCATTACTGACAGCAAAGCTCTTCAGTGCTTTCTATAAATGTGTTCTGAAGACATGCTTTGGGGTTTTTTCTTTCATTTTGCGTGACTTGTTTTACTCTGAGCTCTCATTGCTCAGTTTAGAATATGTTTATAAGGATGCTACCAGCATAAAGACTTAACATAATTAGATTACCCAGTAAGTCATCATACTTACACTAAGTACTTCTGTATACCCTTTGTCTGGGGTTACTTAGAAGAAGCATATCCCCTTTTCAGAGCTGAATAGAAACAATTCCTGTGTTTTCCTATGGCCTGGCACTTGTTTAATAAGAGACTGGTATAAGAAGAATCATTACAATAGCTTAAAACTCGACTGTACTAAATACGTACTTACTGAAGGTTGAGTCTTGAATTTGTTGCCAGGTGTTTGTATGTAAATAACATCACGTTATTTATGTGTTTCCAAGGTAAAGTGTCACTGTGCCTGCAGTAGAGTAGATGTGGGTTGGTGCAAAGAAGGGCTACAAGGCATAGACAAGAAATTAATGAGATAAATATAGTACAAAATAAGTTAGAGCAAAAGCAGCTGGAACTTAGAGTGATGATGAGCTGTGTCACTGAGGGTATAGGGTAGTTTTGGGGATAAGCTGAAAAAAACACATTGGGGTTGTGTCATGGGTTGCCATCACAAGCTGTTCCAGCTGCTCTTTTCCAGAGTTGTGTGCACTGTGTTACTTCTGTCCCAGATTGCTGAAACTAGGCATATCTGTGATTTCAGATAGCAAAAGTTGAATCTGGCAAGGCTAAATTGGGGTGGTGGTTGATGGACGGGCTCTTCTGAGTACTTGCTACTCGAGCAGTTCTTACACAGGTGATCATAGAATCATAGGGGTTGGAAGGGACCTCTGAAGATCACCAAGTCCAACCCCTCTGCTGTAGCAGGAACATGTCCAGATGGGTCTTGAAAGTCTCCAGTGAAGGGTGGTTTCTGAGAAAGTACAACCTTGAAGCCCTAGGACCCGACAGAGCTTCCTGGTACAGATGCCAGGCGGTTGCTGGGGCAGCTTAAGGGTTTCCAGCTCAGTTACTGGTTGATGTAGATATGACAGTAGTTTTATTTGTTTACTGTGAGGTTGTTTGCTAGACCGGTCAGTGAGAAGAAGTTGAAACAAGCCACAGTTTACTTTGCAGTTTGAATTGCATGTATCTGTAATAAAAATTGGGTTACTGGCCTAAATCAGGCATGATTGTGTCTAGACTTTATCTGATGCATGTTTACCTGTCAGCAATGAATGGTCTGAATTGCCCATGGAATTGGATGCAGTAATAGGTGTGTCCATTTAGTCTACTCAAAATTTTTGCAGTTATTGAAGTTAATGTTTATGCTGTATCCTTCTAATGAGCCAACAGTTCTGTGATTTTGATTTGCCATCAGTGCTGTGCTTTCCAGGTAGGATTTAAATCCATTGTATGTAAGCACCGTGGGATCATTATTATAGTATTCAGTATCTGTTTGTGTCCCTACAACCGCTGACTAATAAGTAATCAGAAGTGTTGAAATTAAGGCATTGTCTTTTCTGTGCTGTAACTGAAACATAAAGAATCTCAGGAATTGTCTGTTGTATAGCTTGAAAGAAAATGCCACCAAAAACGATTGAGGTTTTGGCAGCTGATGGATTTTTAGCTTGCATTTAAGTTCTTTTATGTTGAGAAAAAAAAACTTAGATTTTTTTCCCTAC
>NW_009970717.1:7821667-7829810 GCF_000747805.2 Chaetura pelagica | reverse complement strand
CCCTACAACAATGTTTTCCTTTTTTTCCTCAAAAGATGGCAGGGAAAAGGACTGTGATTAACCCTGAAATGCCCTTTTTTATTTAATTGACAGCTGAGGGGCCTCATGATACAGTAGTTGTACTGCATCATTCATCTTCCTAATGCCCTTGGTAACTGTCTTCCAGTAAACTTAGAGCAGGAAGATTTGCTGTTGCAGTGGGACTTCTTTAGCTCCACTGGGAAACTACAGGCACAGTCATTTTACAATACTGTTTTTCAGTCATAATGAGTTTGTAATGTACCTTACATTTTTTTAATTACAACAATACATCTGCATTTTGGGCCTGCATCTCATTAACAATGAGGTGCAGCTCAGATGATGCATTCTCAACCTGAGAATTTCAAGTAACACCTCAGAGTGGAACTGCATCAGTTTAGGTTTCATATAATCACGCCTGCAGACAGATGGCATTTTGCTTGAAATGTTGAATAATTTCTTGTTATCTTACAATGGTAGATAAGGATTTTAGAAAGGTCAAGTTAAAACCTGTTGTTTGGCATAGAGAGGTTGAAGTGTCATGCTTTGTCCTGCAGGATTGTACTTTAAGTGTGCAGCAAAGGCTCAGTGCTTTTCAAACATTAATCCTCTTCTCCTTGAAGGGGACCAAGGCAGGGGGTAATGGCAGCTGGAGAGGAGAACAGTATACAGGAGCAGGGGAGGGATAAATTACATGAGAATGCCTAAATCGGTTATTGTCACAAAAGTTGAACTGTGGTCGCACTTCCATGTGAACCAGTAACTGATGAGGCTACAATAAACAGTGAAATTTTGCAGAGAATTGCCTTTAGGATCAGGGTACTGACTGAACAAATCATGTTTTGTCTTGTCAATGAATTGTAACTATTTCAAATGATTACTCTGACTTTAATATTTCACCTGCAGAGGCTTAGCATATCTTTTCTATAGCTTGTCGTCTTCAAGTCAGAGAATGGGTGGGTGACATTGCAAATTAATGTGCTACACTCAACCTGTCTCCTTTTTTCTGTGATTCTACTCAGCGTCTGCAAAGTGCCATGCCAGTGACAACTTAATGACTGTGGGTTTCACAGTATTGTGAAAACTTGTTCAACAAAAGTATCAAAGCTTATTTATAAAGCAAAACAGAAAGCAATCAGTAGCTTCATGCAATTATATGTGCATAATAAACATTGCATTGCCTTTTAGGCTTGCAGGAGAGTAAGAGATTGTTTAAATAAGACATGAGCCTTCTCATTTTCAGGGGAAGGCTGCATTGGAATAATTCTCCTTGAATTGGCAAAATTTCAAGATGTGTGCTGAATAACTCCCATCAGTCATGTTGCGTTTGGAATATTTTTTATAACAAGCTAGTTTCAGAAGCTTTCCTTTAGAATTAAGTGACTATAAATGTTGTGTATCATAAGCCATATGGTAATTATTTGCCTATGTGGTGGAATTCTAGCAAGGAAAACTTTCAAAGTGCGTATTCCCTTTGGCACAGTTGCAGGCCTTTTTCTTTTATGTACAGATTCTAGAATGAGTAGTTTCTTCATTTTAAATTTGCCATAGCTTGGTCTAATAATTACAGGTAAAACCTATTTGTTTCCCATCTTCTCTTACAATTTTTAAAATAACGGTGGGCAAAGATACTTGTTATTAATAACCTGCTACCTAAAACCTTCCTGAAGGCTCTGAAGACAATCAAGCAAGATGATTATTTTTGCATTCTCTGTGGCAAACAGAAACAAGAAGTAGGTCTTTGGATACCTTAGTTTGTAATGCTAAGTTCTGTAAATCCAACTCATCTTAAGAAACAGCCACAAAAGACTGATACAATGTTAACTTGAAACACTGTTTAGAGTTTTAAAATTTGTTCTTTGATAGCTTAATCTAGCAGTTTTTTCCTCTTGGTCAGAAGCTTGTTTGCTGTAAACTTGCAGCCTATTTCAAAATACTTCTATCTATGTAGATTATTTGTGGTTAACCCTTCTTTTCCTGATGAAGCAAGAGTACCAATCAGTTAGTTGATGATGTCTTTTCAGATTACATCAGATATGACTATGTGAATAGCCCAGGACAGCCCAAAGGAAGGACATGATGTCAGAATAACATACAGAACATTTGTGAGGTATGTGGATTTTTTCTGTTGTGCAAAAATAATTTGTTGTCTTTAATACAATTAAACAAAATTGATACAGGAATTTTATGCCTTTTAATTTATGTGCTAAAAGAGTCACAGAATTAATCTAAAATTTACTTTTGTTCTGACATAAAACAAATACTGATTTATTTTTTTCAGAGTCTTGATGTCTGTTCTGTCTTTCACCCATGGCTTAGTAGCCACATTCTGGTTAGGAGAGGTGACTTTTGTGGGGAAAAAAACCAAACCCAAACAAACCAAAAAACCCCAACGTGTGGACAGAAAGCACAATGTTTAACTACTAGAAAATATAATATGACATTGTTAACTAGATCTGAGTTACCAGGGTTATGTTTCAGTTTGTTTGATCTGTGTCCCAGCCAGGGAATGTAGCCCGCACTTATGTAGCTGAGGTACTTGTAGGAGACAGTTATTTTAACTATCACTCTGGAATTTCTACCCTGCAATCTGCATGTACTTAATTTCTTTTTTCTTGGATTATTCCTACCTAGTTCTGGCATCAAGACTTAAGGATCAGAAATGTTTACTGGGCAGAAAAAGTTTATCTGAATTGATTCCTGGTAGATAGGACTGAGGGGTTTTTTTAAGGGATTTAAAAATTCATAGCTTCATCTGAAAATTATCTCTATGTGAGTCTCTTTACCTGGTAATGGTCATCTGGACCATTTTAGACTAACAAAATGATCCTGTATTCAAGTTTTGGGGATGCAAACTGAAGTGCTGTGATTCCTGCCAGTCCTGTAAAGGCTGCCATTAATCAGGGGAAGAAACAGACTTCAGAGTGGCTGTTGTTAATCAATATACTGCTCTCAAGGTTATCTCAGACATGACCCTTTAATAGCAGGAATCAATAAGATTTTAAGAACACAGACTTTTGAAGTAGCAGGGCTATTCTTAATGCATAATGTTTAAGCTTTAATTTGTGTCCTGTTTCTTGACAGCACTTGAATTCTTCTGTTTCCTATCTGTGCTTTTTAGATGTGTTTGGGAAATAAATCTGTTTTTGTGAAAAATGTTAAGGTTTCAAGTCTTGTTTTTGTTCCACATGGGAACAAAAACAAAGCCCTGGAAGAGTTTTTATTAAATGAAATTAATTAACTTTTTTTTTTTTAAATCTGATTCATGTAATCTGTTGCCATGCTAATTTAACCACCATGGGTTTTTTCCCCTGAAGATGGGTCTGATCTGAGACCATTTTGTAAGTTATCCAGTGTATCTTTGAAACAAGTTTGTGGTTTTTATTCAACATAATATCACTTCTGCCAACAAATTTAGCTGCTTCCTAACTTGCTCTGTTGTTGTGAACAGTGTGCTGGAACAGCTTGATTTCCAGTCTGTTTTTTCTTTCTGCTCTTCCCTGGGTTGCTGGAGCAATGTGAAAAGTCCACAGTCTGGTGACATAATTCACTGTTTTCTGACACACGAGGTGTAATTTAATGAAGATTTTGCCATTTTTAGTTTGAGATAAAAGAGGCTTCTTGACAAAAGGGGAACAATGGTTTAGAGTCACAGCAAGATAGAAATAAAACCATTCTAAAATCCCTTTGTCAAGCATTAAAGCTGCATTATTAAAAAAAAAAAAAGTAAAAGATTACAGAATTCAGTTAATAGCTTATATTAATTAAACCTTTTACATTAGTATCTTTTGGTTACAGAACTATTTCATCTTTATGTCGTCACAGAATTGTTCAGGTTTTGATGGAAAAAAAAAATCTCAGTCATCTGTTTTGAACTTGGATCTGTTTTATTGTACAGGAATGAAAAATGAAGGCCACCTGTATTTCCAGTTTTCCTCATGTGTGATGATAATGGTATCTTGGCTTCCTGCAGGGCGAGGCCAGAAAACCATGCAGTCATCAGGGCACAGGTTCCGTGATGTTGAGCACCACCCACTTCTGGCTGAAAATGACAGCTACGACTCCTCTTCCTCTGAGGCTGACATGGCAGAGAGGGTTTGGTTCATCCGAGATGGCTGTGGGATGGTCTGTGCCATCATGACGTGGCTTCTGGTTGTCTATGCAGACTTCGTAGTGACTTTTGTCATGTTGCTGCCTTCCAAAGACTTTTGGTACTCTGTGATCAATGGTGTTCTCTTTAACTGCTTGGCAGTGCTGGCTTTGTCATCGCATCTGAGAACTATGCTAACTGATCCAGTAAGTATGTGAACCTTCTTGGCGTTGGATTGTCCTCTCCTGTAGCTCATGGTCTGCTGAGACATTTGGGGAAGTGGTATCAATCACCTCCTGCTAGGAAGAGCAGTGTTAGATGCAGAACGGTCAGTTAGAAGCAATGATATTTCTATTTTCATGTTGTTCTGTTAATGAAAACAGAATTTTTTACTTGAGGAGCAGGCAGTATTAAATTAATTTATAAGGGAGAGAGAGGGTCATTGAAAGAGGGGAGATTTAAGTTAAACATTAGGAAAAAATTCCATAGTGTGACAGTGGTGAGACACTGGCCCAGGTTGTCCAGAGAAGCTGTGGCTGCCCCGTCCCTGGGGGTACTAAAATTTATTACTCTATTTAGGGAATAAATCTGGGGAGAGAGGGGCAAGGGGAAAAGCCTCTTTTCTCCAGATTTTTGAGAGGCTAACAGTGTATATAGAAGTTATGGGAGTGTTCAAAAAGAAGCAGGATGTTGTAGTTAATGGTTTGCTAGGTCTTTGATTTACTTCTGAGCCCACACCCAGTGATGAAGTGTTACAACTTTTGCAGACTGTGACAGCTAAGAAAGTGAATGGTTTAAGAACAGATTGCTTAAAAATATGTCCTGGAAAAAGTGTGTGCCTTTCTAGATCTGTGTTGTTCTTTATGGATAAAACATGATAGAAACTGAAATGCATTGCTACCTTTTTTCCTCCACTGCTTTCCTGTTGAGTCCCAGAATGGAGACGTGACTGTGTGGTAGAAACTAAGATTGGAGGAAAAAGGAATAAACTCCCTGAAAACAAATGTGAACTAAATTTATTCTTATAATTGTAAAAATAGAATTTTCTTTGAAAGGAACTGGTGAATGTTGGAGACTATGGAAGGTGTCTTTGAAGCAGAGCCTATTTTAATCAGCAAAATGCTAAAAGCATGGCCTGAACTTATTGTCCTTACTAACAGGTGAATATGAGATGTGTTTTGCAAGCACAAATTTAACTGAGAAAAAATACATTTGTGCTTTAGGAGCTCTCTCTGAAATATTTCACCATGTTTACACTAAGGTATTAACTTTAGTGAGAACAGTCACATTGCAACAAACACTTCAGCAGTACAGTGTGAGTATTTAAGAAACTCTCCCAGCCAGCAAAGCCAACTGGCTCCAGTTTGAAGCACCACTTAGCCAAAGAGTTCATCTGGGGCAGAACTTGGGCTGTTTCTCAGGCAATGCAAACACCAGATTGTTATTCCAGGCCATAGGCAACAAAAAATTTCTGCCTAAGTGGAGAAATATTTTACAGTTGAATCTGAAGTGTCTGCTGGTTTCTTAATTCTGTCCCAAAAATTTCCTTAAGGTGTCTATTGGAGTGATGAAGTTGCCAGTGGTTTTTTTCTGAATGAGCTGCACAAACCCTCCCAGTAGCAGAAGGCAGCAGAAGATACCAGATGTACAATAAAGAACCAGTGGTGGTTCATGCTGAACAGTGTCCAAGCTAAGGGCTTAAGTTTAGAGGAAAAAAAGGGTGACTGCTGTTTCTCAGAAACTTGTGGACATGGGGCAGGTGGCTAAATTTTGGATTCAGAGAGTAGATATAACACCTTTCAAGTAGTTCTTGCTGATTTAACTTTGGTGGGTGACTTGGTCTAGTAATGGAAAATCACCACAATTAACATATGCTGCTGTAAGAAGCTTGTCTCTTGAGTAGTGCTTGTTCAGAGTAGCTTCTCAGCAAATACTGGACCTGTAGTGCTTGCATCTGCATGTAAAGATGTGCCTTCCTCTCAGTTTTATCCATGCTGGTGACAGATTCTATCAGAATTATGCTAATACTTGGCTATAGATGAGTCTTGCTGAAATGAAACTGGATTTGAGGTCAAGCAGAGATAAGTTATTAATGTAGAAATAATTCTGGCTTATGGCAGAGTAGGTTTGAATAAATGAACTTATTTCAGCAACTATCCTGAGATTACGGGTATGAAGTCTATAAAATGCATTTTTAAATGCTCTCATGCCATTTAAGAAGCTTTTTCTCCTTTAATTGAAATTATTTCAGGGAGCTGTACCCAAAGGAAATGCCACTAAAGAATACATGGATAATTTGCAACTGAAGCCAGGAGAAGTGATCTACAAATGTCCAAAGTGCTGTAGTATCAAACCTGAACGTGCACACCATTGCAGGTATGCCAGTTTTATTTAAAGCACTTATGCCTATTGAGTCTTGGAATAATGTTCCTGATATTTATGTGTTAATTTCCCCCTCCTCAGATTTCTTTTGGTATGAGATAAACTTTCAAATTCATACATTGCAGAGTATTTTATAAATACAATATGGCAAAAAATGAATGCGGATGAGGGGAAAGAAGCAAGAGACTAGTTTTCTTTAAACTAATCCTACTGTGGTGTATTAAATACTTCTTGTTTTTTTCTGTCCATTATTCTAAGTATTGTCTGGTACTGTTGATAATGCAGGGCACAGGGAAGGATCTCAAGGAAATTTCTAATAGAAGCTGATTTAAGAAATGACTTCTGCAATCTTAAATTAAGAAAATACAGATGAGTTTAAAACTCTTGCTTTAATTTGTGTTATCTTGTCTTTGTAATGAAGTTATTTGAAGTTATATGTGAATTGGCAGATTATTTCCCAAGGCTGTGTGCATAATTGGTTAAATGCACTTATGCTTGTTGAAAATTCATTTTAATAAGGACAGAAATGATGATGATTTGAACATTGTATGGAAGAGATAGTAAATATATCAATTTTTAATTAATTCTCCATCTTTTGAGTTTTTAGGCATTGTTTTAGGCATTTATACATTTGTAATGTGTGAGAGCTGAAAATGCTTGTATAATTAAGACTTGCATAAATATTCAAATGTGTCTGGTGTCTCTCTAGGTGTGAGGAATGATGTGTGTTGAATGATGTGGGGATTAAATTTAAGTCTCTGAGTGCCTGTCAAAAGGACAGAATGAAGTCTTGTCAGGACTCTCCAGTTACTCTATAAATTTGTGATTTCAAAATTGTCTCAGTGCAGGTCACTAATCCATGTTGAGAGTTCTGGCTGAGAAGCTCTTTCCATTATAAATACCCTGCCTTGGCACTGAGATCTTGTTCTTCTCTCAGATGTGAGTGGGTTTTTGTATCTGGAGTGTGAAGGGAAAAGTTTCATGTATAAATAGGCAAGTATAAAATGATCTTCTGTTCATTTATTTATCTGTGTTGTAGGTCAGCTTTGTACAGATGCAGATACCATGCCTGCCTTCCTGTGCAGGGAGTTTGGTCCTGACTGGCTGTATTAGCTCTGGTAGAGTGTGACAGGAGCACAACTGTTCAGTGGGCCTGGGGTGGAAGCAGTGCATCTGCTTTCTTCTGGCAGGATAAAACTGTTCATCTCTGGGGATCCAGAGCAGCAGCTCTGTGCAGCCTGCATTGTGTTTGTGGGATGTGGTGGAGGGACACCTGAGAGCCCCTGCAGAGTGTGAGTTGGATCTTGCTGATTTTTGCATCTCAGATTTAGACTGGCTTCTACAGAGACTTTGCAGGCATCTTTGGAAAGGGTTTCCCACATCTTCAGTCCCCATTAGATTTACTAATGTGGAAGTAGCCCTACATGAAGCATCTTCTGAGTAAAAAGCTGGAGTGTTGGAGAGCCTAGAGCCACTGCAGCTCTGTGCCCTGCAGTGAGTCACTTGGGTACATCTGGGCCATCATCCTCAGCTGGCATTGGAGTATCCTGGATGTTGAGTATCCTGTGATCCCAGATAAGGTTGTGTTGATTGAAAAATTATTGTTTGTAGAAGAATAATAAAAATAATCTAAATAGGGATGAATACATTGTT
>NW_009970717.1:7812565-7821604 GCF_000747805.2 Chaetura pelagica | reverse complement strand
GGACATCTGTGATACTTCCAGAGGGTTTGTTTTCACTAACTACTGGTTCAAGGATCTAGCTTTGCGTGGCTTATGAATTGTTTTGCTTTTCTATGGCTTGGTAAAACACAGTAAGATATTCCACATCAAGGAATATTAATGCTTACACAGTGTAAAAATGGCTTCACGGAACATCTGAAAGACAAAGTCAGAGCCTGAAAGTCTCTGTTATCCTTTTGTGAGCCTGCTGTCATGCTTTTCTCAGCAGTTGGACATATGGTTTAATTGCCTTCCTTTCTGTTACTCATATAATACATGCTACTAGAAGTTGCTGTTAACTTTTCTTAAGTAACTTTTCTGTAACTTCTTGAGTGTTGAGTACATACTGCATAGACCACCTACCAGAATCTGATTCTTTGCCATAAATTTTATCACTGCAGAAGTTTACTGAATAGAAAAAAAGGTTTGTTTGATTATACTGCCAATTTTTATTGGCTTACAGACCCATTCCAAGGACATTAAAAGGATGGTCTAGTCCCAAGGAGTCAAAGTGGCAATTTGCTGATAGAAGAGACGTGAAAATGGAAATTGAAGTTGGTTCCTGTTGGGAAATACTTACACTCAAAGCCTCAGTGCATGTTTTGAGTGGTAAATTATTAACAGAAGAGACTCTTATGATGTAGTTACGAAAATTGTTGTGCAACACTGCTGCAGAAGTTCTTTTAAGGAAGAAAAATAGTTTCATAATACCAATTAGTAATGGCAAAAAGAACAAGCAGCTGTTATTTACAGGTAAATATCTACCCTCAGTGAAATACATTAAACTGAGATTTTACTAAGCAGTTAAGGTTTTCAGCATAAGGAAGAGGCTTATCCTGAGGAAATGCTGTTTCATTTTCACTGGAGGAGCACAGCTGTCATGATTCCTTGCCTCTTCTGAGTGCCTGCATTTGTGTGTGGGGAGCTGTTGTTCAGAATCCAGTCACTGAGATGTTTGCATCAGTTCTCCTGTGAATTCCCATTATCCAGACCACTTTCTCTGAAGCCATTAGCTGTATCTTTCTGAATGTTCTCTTTGACATTCAAAACGAATTGCACCTGCAGTTGCTTGAATGCAGCCAGCAGCAGGGCCAGACAGGAGAAGACCTTCTGTTGCCCACAGCTCCTGCTTCTCACTGCCCTATTGCTCCTGTCTCTTGTGTAAGGTGGGAATGTTCATGCACAGTGAAATGACCCAGGTTGCAGCTAATGGAGGGATTTCCCTAAATTCTTGCTGCATTAACATCTGTGCTTGGACATGGGAAGGAGTAGAATACGAGTGATGGGGGTAGGAAGAAAACAGAACCACTGCTTTGAGCATTGCTGTGAGTTTGTTGTCTGAAAATGTTCATGGAGTCGTGGTGTGAAGTTGGAAATGAAGGCAAGGTTCCAGAGATCTGATGTCTTGGAGAGCTCTGTGTGGGTTTGTGAGAAATACTGAATGAGCAAAAGTGAGTCCTGCTCACCTCACATCCTCCATTCTTTGGCTTGATGGAATCTGAGTGTGATTTTACTCAGTACTTCACATTAATTAATTTCTAGAACGACAGTATATATTTGGTGTTACATTAGGAGGGGTCACCACTGGCTGCTGTGGTGGCTGGAGTTAGTTCACATTCCCTCAGAGCCTGGGAAATAAATGAGAGGCTGAATTTCTAGGCAGCAGGCTGTGAAATGAAAATATTTTGGAGAGTCTGTAGAATGCTTTCTCTTGAATGATACCTGTTTCTTCTGCCCCAGAGAATGGTCACAGTGTTTAGGTATGGTATTGGGATTTTCTTGTGTAACTGGAACTGTTTAAACAAGTAATTTGCATCAAAGGATGAATTGTCTTTAATGTCCATAAAACCAGACACGGTAGGAATGTTAGGAGCAGGATTATAGCTTAGGGCAAAGGGAGCCTCACAGGAGCACTGAGAGATTTGGGATTCTTTCCTATAAACTGCACAGGAGTATGTTCTGCCTTTTGCTGAATTACCTTATAATCATGCATATGTGATGACTTAACAATTATTTTATGCCTCAGAGCACCAATTTTCTCACCCACACACACCCTGTTCTTCACTCTAGTGACAGTCCTCTAGCTTTGCTTCCTACATTGTCACTGCAGCACTCATAGATACCATACATACATAAGCATGCATTAAAAACAAAGGATTTTGAACAATACTGCCTGTATTTTTTAGGCTTATTCAGCTTGGTAACTGCTGAAATGGAAATGTTTAATATTTTGGATGTTCTGCAGGAAAATCTGAAACACTTTGAGCTAGGAAAATTAAATGCCAAATATTAAATACTGAAGTTACTGATTTATGTAAGAACTTCAACATATGTTG
Organism: Chaetura pelagica; assembly: GCF_000747805.2. NCBI lineage: Eukaryota > Metazoa > Chordata > Aves > Apodiformes > Apodidae > Chaetura > Chaetura pelagica. The sequence continues at coordinate 7,819,250 of NW_009970717.1, read as the reverse complement.
CAACTGTTGTGTTTACTAGTGTAACTGTTTCATGTTTGGCTGCGGATGGACCTAAACAGAAGAGAAATTAACTCTCTGGTGCTGGATGGCCTAGCAGATGTAAAATGGAGTTAGGGAAATGCTTGACTTTTCTGGCAATAACTTTGACTGAAAACTGTGCTGAAACAAACAAAATTAGTTGTAGAACTAAGAAAGAGCAATAGTGTTTAAATACTCATTAACAAGCAGGCAAAGAATTGTGCTGCTTATAGTTTCAGTATTTTTGTTTTATTTTGAGGAGGTGAGGTGGTGTTACATTGAAAGCTGTTCTTCACTTGAGGTTTTGATTGTGTTTAGAATTGTGTGACTGGTTGAAACCTCAATAGTGACATTTTCTCTCTTGAAGGTGGGAATTTCTTTTTTTTTTTTTTTTTTCTTTTCTGATTCACCAACTAAATTTACAGCTTGAAAGCCTGTAAACCTGAAGTAACTACTTGGCCTAAAAAAGCTTCTTCAGAAGGGGAGGGATTCTTTTAATACTGAATCTAAAAAGAACTGAAGCTGTGCACATTCAGTGTCTAAACCAAGTTCCTGGATTTGCTTACTCATGTGTTTGGAGATGCAATGATTCTCATTAATATTATTTCTCCTATGTCAAGAGTACCTTAAGTTCACAGTTACTTTTCTATCAACCAAAAGCTGAGTTGTGAGTGTGGAAATAGGTGTTTGGTTTTTTTTAAAGACATGCAAATAAAATAATTGTTTGGAGTTTGTCAAGAAAGATTCCAGCACATCCCCTTGTGACCCCTGCATACCCTTGTTTCTGCAGTAAAATGCAAAGTCCTGTTTCCCCAGAGAAATCTCTTCTCCTTTCCTTTCAGTATTTGCAAACGATGCATTCGAAAGATGGATCATCACTGCCCTTGGGTGAATAACTGTGTGGGGGAGAAAAATCAGAGATTTTTTGTTCTGTTTACGGTGAGTGAAAATCAACAGCAGCCTGATCTCAGTGTTAACCTACCTTGATTATAAATATTTTGGTTATGCTTAGTAGTAAGGGCTCAGTTTTTTCACGTTGGTGGGTTTTTTCCTTCTGTGCCAATATTCTCCAAGCAGGAAGATATTTCTACTCCTCCTCATTTTAAAGTGCTGTTATTTTAAGCTGTTTTCATTTTGCTGTGTTGTATGTAGTAACAATTACTACAATGGTACTGTGATCTAGGGAGCTAATCCTTAGGCTTTCATTATTGCCTACATTGTTAGATTCAAACTTAATTAGAATTTGGTTTTGCATCATTGCATTAAAAAATTGAAATAGGGAGGTGTATTTGCTGTGCAGTGGTGAAGGCTGAATGGAATGTCTGGTGTGCTACCTGGCTGCAGGCAAAAGTAAACCCTCTCTCTCTCTTTATTTCCAGATGTATATAGCCCTAATTTCAGCTCATGCTCTCATACTGTGTGGGTTTCAGTTTTTCTCCTGTGTCCGAGGGCAGTGGACTGGTAAGCAGCTACTTCACTTTCACTGTCATAATCTAGCAGCTACTGAGGGAAAGTCTGTGTGTGAAATATTACAGGACTTCCATCTTTTTAAAGTGAGGTCCTGAAAATATTTCATACCCGGTTGATTGTTTGGATGATTTTTTCCCTCTTTCCTTTTAGCCATTCACTCTAAGAGCTGTGGCTGTCAAGGACATCCTCACTCTCTTTCCACATAGTAAAAATTTACTGCATCTCTAGGAGCACGGAGACAGTCAGCTGGTCCTCAGCCCTCTTACTACCTGAAGTTGCCAGCTGGGCTTTGTGTGTCCCACCACAATTCTGTGGGTGACAGCTGAAACTGAAACAAATTTCTCCCCTCGTTCTGTTACCAGAGCCAACTGTGGAGCTCCTGTAGAAAAGAAATTGCCTAAATTGTCCCAGTTGTTTGTTTAGGGCTCTGACTTGCTGTGTTCTTAATGTTCTGGTGTACCAGAGCTCATCCTGATCCTGTGCTTTTGGCAGAGGGTCATATGTTCTTCTGGTACCTGAAGCAACAGGAGAATCCATGTGACTGTTTTTTGCTGAGTGTTCTGGCAATTGTGTGGACTCTTGGTCCTTTTTGGACTTGAAACCTTCCTAGATACTATCCCATTTTAGTTTTCTTTAACTGTAATTGAATGAATCAGTTGATCAGAGGATCTCCCTTGTATGTGTAGGTCAGAACCTGATTAATCTGTGTGGTGAATTAAAAAAGAAATAATAAAGCAAAATGGAACATGTGGATTAACTAGAGCTGCCAGTGGTGATGGATTTTACAGCATTTATCATGCATGAAACTTCAAGCTGCCCTCATCTTTATATGTGTGCAGTTCTAAGTACTTAAATGGCCTTGTGCAAGCGTATATTTGATATCCTTGAAATACTGAGGCAGGATTGCAGTGATGCAGCACCATGTGCTTTGCAGGAAGCCAAAAGTGTTAGTTCCTTCAAATGTTGTCTTTCCTTGGGCAGCAAATAAAGCTATTGTAGTGCTAGAAATTAGATATATTTTTTTTAACTGTGAAATACTGTTTCAAGGGTCAGATACTTGGCTTTTGTTGCTGTTATTGAAGGTGGGATGGCTCAGTATGAACATAACGTAGAGATTTTTGTATTTATTTTTTTTTACAAGTACATATTTTGTTTTCACAGAATGCAGTGACTTCTCCCCACCCGTAACTGTGATCCTGATGATCTTCTTGTGCCTTGAGGGTTTTCTGTTTCTCACTTTCACTGCAGTTATGTTTGGCACCCAAATCCACTCAATATGCAATGATGAAACAGTAAGGACCTCTACTTTTCTATACTGTAGCAATTAATCTAGGAAGATGTGATTAGATGCTGTTTTATTTGCATGAGGAGAGGCTCTGATTTTGGAGGAAACCCCAGATCTAGATTAGCTCCTCGCTTTTATTTTCTGCAGTTGTAGGCATGGAAATAATTTCTTGGGATTGGCTTTCTCACAGAAGCTCTTGCATTTTTTGCTTTTCTGACACTGTAATTGAAAACCTAGTAATACAATTAAAGATTGCACAGCTTCTGACTTCAGTTTGGGCTGGAGTTCACAAACTCCTGATACATATCCTGAGAAATATCTAATTTTTCAGGTTTACACTTAAACTAGCTACCTTGTATCAATCCTTCACACTTTCGTGTATTTTGATACATTTTATTAGAGAGTAACCTTGGTTGGACCTTTGGCTCCCTGCCCTTAGATCTGCAGTGTTAGTTATTGAGAGAATGTGTTGTAATTGACTGGAAACAAGGAATTTGAATCTTGTGGATGGCCAGAATTTTCTCACATGAGGCTGTTTAAAACTGTACTTCTCTACTGTAGAGTAAGTTTGGAAAACAGTTGGTAAATATGCAGCCTTCATTAATGGGAAATAGAAAAAGTGATCATCAAAATAATGCATTTGGGAGAGCAAGCCTGGCTTCAATAATTGCAGTACAAGAGCCTTCCTGGAAACCTTGTTGTCTGGTTTAATTAACTGAGTAAACAACTTCTAGTGTAGGAGAATGGCCTGCACATCCCCTCCTGTAGTCTCAGCTTGTGTGGTCATTTTGTCTTTTAGTTTGAGGGGGGAAGAGGTAGAGGTAGACCAGCCTTTTGTACACGTTTTGTGTTCAAGGTCTTCTAACCCATGAGGTTAAATCACCCATTTTTATTTCTTCCTTACAAAATGAATAACAGTAAGAAACTGCTCAGCTTACTAGCTGTACATCAAAACTGTCCTCAGGTTTTATAACTATCAGACTTGAGTAACTTCAGCCTCACCAGTGCCTCACTGCATGTCTTTGTGCACAGGAGATTGAAAGACTGAAGAGTGAGAAGCCAACGTGGGAGCGGAGGCTGCGCTGGGAAGGGATGAAGTCGGTGTTTGGGGGGCAGCCTTCCCTCCTCTGGATCAACCCCTTTGCAGGCTTTCCTGTCAGGAGACTGCTGCTGAGAGCAAAGAAAGGAGGACCTGAGTTTTCTGTTTGAGTCTAACAATGCTGGAACTTGCAAGAATACTCTATTTATTTGGGGCCAGAGGAGGCTGTCTGCATATAATCTGTGACCAGGTGAAACTGATACCAGACATTTGCTTGTAGCAAGCAGAGTTTTATACGTTTCTCATCACAGACATCTCATTAACTCTCAGAGACATGAACTGGATCTGTAATGGTCTTTGCAGCAAGATAACAAAGGAAAAGCACGTGGTCACACTAAAGAAGCCAAATGTTGTCATGCTACTGTAATTTATTTTATGAGATTAATTATCCGTTTTTGTTAAACACTTTTTATTTGATAAATGTTTGGGGAATTACCTGTGTGGCTTTTTTATAAAAAAAACTATAGACTTAGGTGCAGTTGTCAATCATAAGGAGGAGCATTATGGTGAAAGTTGATCTCAAATGAGACCTAGCCTTCTAAATCCAGTTTTCAGGGACTAGTGGTTTGTTCAGTTGTAATTTATATATCAGCTTGTCCTAATAACCAGAGCCTGTACTCTTGTGTCCCACTTCAGGCACACATTCCTCATATGCAAGTGATTCAAAGGACAGGTGCACACAGCAGCAGCACATCAGAGGCACTGTTAACACCCCTGCCAAATGTCTTCCCAGGCTCACAAAAGCATTGCTTGTGTTTGGCAGTATTAGTCTCATTTGGCATTTTTAGGTAAGCTCTAAATCTTCAGTAAACAACACTTTCAGCTAGCAGCTGTGGGCCAGATTCTGCCCTCAGATCTGCACCTCCAGTTCTTAGTGCATTGATTCTAGAGGATCTTAAGGTGTTTGAGAACTGTGCCTAGCCCTTTGTGCAGGGGTAAGTGGGACCAGGAGGGTAAGTATCCTCTTGTGTGAGATAAAAATGAATGTACTGCAGATTGGAGTTAATGAACCCAAACTAGTTGTCTTTTGAAAGTCTTGCTCTGCCCCTTTTTCTTGTTGTACAGACTTTTCACAGAAGGAGAGCTCTTAACTTAGTGATCCCTCCAACAAAGAGGAATGAGGGATGTTGCCTTTTTCGGAGTCCAACAGATCTTAAATGTAGAAGGATCTGCAATAGAAGGAATTATTTTGAATTTAGCTGTTTTCCAACCAAAACTACTTTAACAAAATGAGAGCAATATAGATCTAGAACTGCTTTATGCAGGCCTGACAAACAACAGTAGTGCTAAGAAATGTTGGTAAGTGTGCAAGTAATGAAATTCAGCTAACAGTGAATTCTTGAAAAATGACATTTAGACTATTTTTTGTATTATCGTTAACCTGTTCTATAAATTACTGACAATATAAAGGATAAAGCAGGAGCCTTGATGCATAGCTTGAAAACGTGCCTAGAAAGTGAATAGCTCCCTGTTCTGGGATTTGCCTTAAAAATGTCCTGTTCTTGCTTTTGCTTTGCCAGTAGCACTGGTGATCTCTCCCACTTCAACCAGTTGAACGTGCTGAAGAATCTTGCATTACAAAGTTTACATACTACAGAAGCTGAACTTTCTTTTTTTCAGTGACCTGCTTCTCCATTTCTTTCTAACTGGCATCTTGATTCCAGCTTCACCAGGTTTTTATCCCATTGGGTGGGTGAAATTACTAAGGGATCCACTTCTTACCTATGGCCCTGCGAACAAAACTGTGCAATATTATGTACTATGTTCACTTTGCTTGGGGGAGATGGTGTGTAATACTGGAGGATTTCTGGGTGGACACATCTAAGGATAATTGCAGTCAAATGAACAAAACTCTGTCTCATGTAACTGAGGGGAAAGTTGGGAATTCCACAGGAATCTTTGTGTATTTGGTTGCGCATCCAAAAGATTGGGGGAAAATAAATAAATAAATAAATGTGTCTGGCTTTCTCATGAGGCTCTTAATGTGTATGTTGTTTAATGAAATACCCTGATGAAAATCAGAAAATATCACTTCCAGCAGTTGAACCCTGTGACTTAGCAAGTGTGTGTGTGTGGAATCAGGTTTACTTGGCTTTTCAAACCCTTGTTATGTTGTAATTTTTTAATGTAAAAAAAAGAATAAAGTAATCAATTGAAGTCTTAAAGTTGATTAACTCCTATCTATGTCACTTTTTTTTGGCACATGTTTGTGCATGTTCACATATATTTAGATTACAGCTTCAGGGTCATGGTCTTGCATCCTTTGCCTTGTAATTTATTTGTGCATGTGTTTCAAGTAATGGATGATACTGCTCCAAATGATGCTGCTCTGCTTACTAAGGGTTTTAAGTTATGTGAACTGCTTAGCTGCTCTTAGGCATTTCCTTTTCTGCATCCTCTGGTGTAACTTCTTGTCTTATTAAGGCCTGTTTGTCTAAGGTGAGTGGGAAAATGCATGGTGACTATTTCCTATTTGAAAACTGTTAACAGAGTGTCTCAGGCTTTGCACTTGCAAGGGATTTGTGTAAAATGCAGGTTTGGACTCCCTAGGTTCTTTGCACAAATGTTGCCTTTCTCCTGCCTTTCAGATACAGAGAAAGCAAATGATGCAGCCTGGAAAGCAGCAGTTGGGGTAGCGGTCACCAGAACAACTGACCCAACAAGTGAGGGTGAGGAGGAGCCAAGGTTTGTGAGGGATGGAGAGACTGGAAGCAGTTTATTTCCTGTTTGCAAAAACTAAAAAAAACAAAAACAAAAACCCAACAAACTTTGCTACCTTTCCTGAGTAAAATGTTGCAGTTTTGTACACTGCT
>NW_009970717.1:7809462-7812358 GCF_000747805.2 Chaetura pelagica | reverse complement strand
GGAAAAACTAGCTCCAAAAGCAGTCAGGAGGGCTTTATGCCACTGCTGTGGTTTTTTTAAGCAGGTTGATTTGATTGTATTTGTTTGCTACAACAGCTAGGCTGTGGTTTATTTCCATGTGTTTTAGGGAAGAGCTTGTTTACTCTGAATGAAACAGACATCTCTGCAGCTGGAGCCTGCTCATTTATCTCCTTTTAATTGCCATGTTTAATTTCTAGTACTTACGTTAGCTTGGTTCATGAATCTTTTCTGATATTTTAGACTGTGACAAGGGCAGCTTATGGATTTCTTTGTGCCTGTCCTGTGCAGAAGTGCTGTGGTTCTATGATTGTTCTCACTTCTTTTTATTGGCACTGGGTTAATTTGTGGATATTTTCAATCCTAGCGGAGAAAGAAAGTGGCATAAGAGATTTAGAAATACTGCCTTTGGATTGTAAAGTGATTTTTGACCCTAAGTTTAGTTTACTAACACTAAAATGAAGTGCATTAGAAGTTCTGCATGCTTTTTAGATGTTACTCCCTGCACAGAGGAAGAGTTTGATTGTTGCAGTGCACTTTGTGCCTGAATATGGATCGGTGCTTCTTGACTGATGGTTAAATATTATTTTTGCTTGTCACCTCTTTTTTTTGGTGTGTTTTCTGAATTTCTTCATGGAGAAATATTGTCAGTCAGTTCTTGCAGTATTGCCTGGCTGTGGTGCTGTAGCATGTGTGGCTCTGCAGTGCTCAGTGGCAAAGAGCCAGCGTGCACCAAAGCAAGCACAGGCTGAGTTCCTTAATAACAGGAGTGAAACGTTGCACCACTCAAATATTTCTGCAGGTTCTCTTAACACTGTAGTGCAGGATAAAGCTAAAAATAAGACCTAGATTCAATAGTAATAAAGCCAGATGTTATAATTGGCAAAGGAATTGGTAATGCACAGGGAAATGGGCAAGACTTGATTATCTGAGATTCATCGTGTTCTGACAAAGCAGGTGGCATCTTGTCAGGCAGCTGCAATATTTTTAAATGATGGCTTTGAGCCTGTTTTGTTAACAAAGTCAGGATTCCAATAAAGCAGGAATCTAATAGAATAGTCACTTCCAAGGTATGTTTACATAAGAATATTGGTTTTATTTAGAGTGGGGTTTGACAGAGGAGCCAGAAGATGTTTGCAATGAATCTCTCCTGGCCCTCGATACAGGCCCCGTGCAAGACAGTGAGTTATTCTTGCTGTAAACCTTTACCCTGGAGCCTGAATCTGATATCTTCTTGTTCCTGGACAATTGTATTTACTTCTAGCAGATATCTTAGATTGTTAGTTAGGTCAGTCTCAAGTGAAAATTATTCTTTTTTGTGAAAAGTAAATTTCTACATTGAAAATCCCTCAGGTGTTTGTGTTGGAGAAATCAACAGAGAAACTTGAAAATGTGGTTTTGAATTAAAGAAAAAAGCAAACTGTCCATACAAAGGAGAGAATATGGAATTTTTTTCCCCCACAGATTTATTTTCTTACCATTAATGACTATAACATACATTTAATTTCTAGTAAAGTAGTGTAATCTCCAGGATGGAGGAACTGGAAGCAATGTTAGGTAAGTACAGTTACATCTGTCATGCAGCAGGTATGCTTGCAGTGGAACCTGGTTTCCAGATATAGCTGTTTCAAATCAAAGTTATCAGCATTTCATGTCAGATCAAATTCATCACAGACTGTAGAAAAATAGAACATGGTGATCCAAGGTGAAATTCAACCCAGGCTTCAGTGGTTTTCAGGTCTCTTGTGCTGTATAATGGTGGCTCTAAAATGTTTCCCCAGGGAATGAAATACAAAGTATTCCCCTTCTGATGAAGGCTCAGGTGCTCTTCTCAACTTCTTTTTCAGTTAATACAATTGCATTTCCACAGTGTCCTCCATCCAAGGATCTCAAGGTGCTGCTGGAGCGTTGATGGAATCAGCCTTCCCAAGCCACAACTGGCCACCACCATCTCGTGTTTGCCATGAAAGGGGATTCACGTGGGGCCAGGGATTTGGGGCACGTGGCAGAGCTAAGACTTCTCCATCATGTCCTGCTGTTCAGTACAGCCCCCTGTACCCCTCAAGAGCTCTCTGGTGGAGGTTATTTGACTTCTATGCAGATAAGCATGAGTTTTGTAGAAGTTTGCTCTCTAGTGAGGCTCAATTTATGCAAAAGAAACACTCTTAAGACACTGCCCACACTTCAGGAAGAGTTTGAGTTGTATAGTCTTCTGTTGGGATAATTTTAAATAGTTTTTAACGTGTTTAAGAGGTGCTTAAGTAATACTTTAAATTGTAATTTGCTTCTTCCCAGTCTGTTTGCAGTAAAAGATTGCAGAAGACAGGTGGCAGTGATTTGTTAAGCCAAAAGCTTGGGCTTCCTGCCAGGGATTTTTTGTTTGGGTTTTTCTCCTGGGTTTTACTGGACCCAGCAGCCATGGTCTGATGCAGAGATCCTTGTTGCTCTCTGGGAGCTGCTTTAGATGTGCAGCAACTCATAGCTGGCCTCTAGATACACTGGAAATTATGGGAAATAACCAAATGTTGACATTCCTGATCATGAGCAAGAACTGATCAGCATTGAATGGTTGCTCGTCTGTGTGGAACAAGATGCATCTGGGTGGAATAAGAAAGCACCAGGCTGCTACGGATTAGGAAGATACTTTTCCTAAAGCTTCACAGGCAGTAGGAGAAATGGGAGTGTAACTAAATTTTTGGTGGGAAGAGACCTTTTTGTACTGACTATTCAAGTGCTGGTGAACAATGACCAGGAGCAGTTGGTTTTCTGAAGGCAGCAGCCAAGTGCTTTCCAAGGGAGGTGATCACAGCAAGCTAGGTAATGAGGAATGCAATCAGAAGCCCTTGCTCCAAAGAGCTTCCAGTCTTGGTCCTGCTGA
>NW_009970717.1:7804800-7808947 GCF_000747805.2 Chaetura pelagica | reverse complement strand
TGCTGAAAAGAGCATTAACCCCACTCCCTTGTGGGAGGAGGGTGAGGGTGGTGGGAAGACCCGTGGTGAGGCTCCTGCTGGGGTCTGGTGCCTGGGCTGGGACTCACGGCCGGGGAAGGGTGTGAGCAGCAGATCCGGCTGCAGGCAGGGGGCTGCTGTGCTTTGCCTCTGCAAAGAGAAAGGGCCCGTTTCACTGTCAGCACAGTTTTCATTCACATTGCTCCCAGCTTCTCCTTCCACCTCTCCCTATAAAATCTCCTGCTTGGGTATCACTGTCTGAGGCAAGAGCTGCGCTACGGCCCTGGGGCCTGTGCTAGGGCCTAGTTTATAGTCTTCACTGCCTGTGCTTGTAGAAGGAGATGGAAGGGATGCTTCAGGAGATGCTGTGGGAGAGAAAAGAGACAGAATTAACGCGGACCTGAATGCTGTTCAGTAGAGCAGTGCCCCAGCAAAACCAGCAAGCCAGCCTATGAACACCAGCCTGGGGGAGGAGGCAGGGGGATCCAGCCCAAATGTAGGCACATCCTTCCTGGTTTGTGATGAGGCACAGGGGGAACTGGAGGAGACTCAGGGGAGCTGATAGTCACAGACCAACTCCTCTCAGTGTTTTACACTTTGGAAATACCCCCGGCTGCTTTTCAATCCTTCCTCTTCTTGTCAGAGGAAAGCTCAGCCTGCTTGGCCACTCTCCTTCATTTACAGAACACAGCATCTCTCTAAGATCCACCATTAACATTCACGTGGCTGAGAAACTGCAAAGTGTGCTGCAAGAGGTAGATGACTGGCAGGAGGAGACTGTGTGCAAGACATGATTACATGGCAGTGGCTGTGAAATTGCAACCCATCCACTTTTGTTCTGAATAGCACAGTCCCTTTGCTCCCACAGCAGATGAATTAAATGCCTGGACAAGCAGGCAGTGCCCAGCAGCAGTGCCTGAGTGGCTGGACAGTCTTGTATTCAGGTCATATTATGTTCTGGTTGACAGCAGCCAAGACACTTTGCAACTTGGAAAGTCTTGCCACTAATAGCTGCCTGTGCTGCTTGGAGGTGTTTCCCAGCCCTGCCCACGTTCACAGAAACACACTGTCACCCATCTTGAGGGTTTTTCAAATCCTGTGATGTTAAGTAGCATCTATAAATCCCTCTGGATTGTGCTATTACATGAAAATTTCAGCTTTGCTTTTGGTAGCAGCTTTCCAGACTGCAGAGTAAGGAATTCAGCCTGAGGAGCTGGGAACTCTCATTCAATTGTAATGCAGAAATGCATAAATAAACCCAAAGGTTTTTTTCATTGACTGCTGCTCCTGTTCAGCCCCCTTGTTGTGCTGACACTGACAGCATCAAAATGGACACTTACGGTCTGGAGCAGCATGAATAACAGAGCTCATGCTGCTTGGGAGGACGTGTCCTGGCAGTGGGTCCAGGTTGAGGTGGGAAGGTCCTGACTGGTACTGGAGATCAATGGTGGTTCCTGCAGTGAAAGTGGGAAATGACATCATTCTTTGTAGTTCCTGAGAAGCCAGATGCTCTGGGCCAAATCTGGGGTTTTTTTTGCAGAGAATGTGGAAGACCTCTGTGGGTGGGGGTTAATGTCCTGGCTTGTCTTTGCTTCCTTCCTGCTCCAGCCATCCTCTTTGCTCACAGCCTTCTCACTGTCTAAGGAAAACCTCCCAGGATGGCTGAGGTTTCAGCTAATGCCCACCCACACTGTTCATCTCTGTCTGTGTCCTAATTACTGCTCTTACCAGCATTGCCCAGATAGTTATAGTTTTTGCATATGGCTAACAAAAAAATATGTCATCTCCTTGCAAAGTGCATCACTTTGGTAGCTTGCTTAAAATTCAAGTACCCTGCTGTTGTGAAGCACCACAGAGAGTAACCAGTTCTATAGAACTGACCTGGGCCAGATTTTAGAGATAGGGTGGAAAGAAATAGCTTGGGTCTTGGCCCAGAGTGAGAAGAACCCATGTTCAAGCTCCAACTCTGCCTGCTTTCACATCCCTCCTCCCAAGAACAAGTTCTCTCTCCCATACATCCCCCAGAGAAGGACACAAGCCCAGATATCAAGCCCTGTCATAACTGAAATAGCTTCAACTTGACTGACTGAAATAAAATCACCCTTTCTCAGCAGGGTTCCTACCTCCCAGCAGCATCTCCTGCAGCAAGCTGTCGATCCTGGCCACCCCAAAGAGCTTTACAAACTGGACTTGCTCTATCATCTGCCAGGTGATGCTCTGCAGGGGGGGCAGCAGGAGGAGGATGTCACTGAACCGGCCCCGGGAGTCGTACTGCCGGTCGTTGATGTAGTCCTCCAGGTTGACCTGGACCTGGAAGCGCATGTTCTTCACCTTCCCTGGCTCACTCAGGCCTTTGCAGTCTGGGAAGGGGGGAAAAAATGAAGTTAATTGCTGGCCCGTGCAGCTGAGAAGTGTTACCTTGTCAGTCAGGCTCTGTAGAGGGAGAAGGACGAGATGCTGTGGATCCTCTGATAATTATCTCTCAGAGGCTCCGAGTTTATCCGACAGGATTAGCATTGGGCTGCCACCAGTTTGGATCTCAAATGGAATACAGGGAAACAGTAAGGGGAATTTGAGGGGAATCAGCAAGAAAAATAAGAGCTTGCTTCAGATGGGTAAATGCAGCCAGTGCCGTTAGTGACAATTCAGAAGTTGAGCTGTATTTGTGTTTCTGAGAAAAATGCCTGAAATTTCCCCCTGCAAGCCTGGTGTCCCAGGTGCTGCTACCAAATCCACATAGGTTTCGTGCCTATCTGTTGCAAATACACCTGCTGCAGCATCAGATTTCTTGACTTCTTTACTTTGACCCGTGGTCAAGCCATTTTTCATGGATCTCTTACCCACTTTTGCTCAATCATCAAGTAAATGTGCACTCTGGGTAGGGTGAAGTGCTGGGATTTACAGCTTTCCACTCACTCCTGCCTCTCCTGCTGCCTAAAATTGAGGTGTTTTGGCTTGTTGGACCATCCTTCACTGTCTACAAAGAAGCCGCTTGCACCACAATGTAGAGAACATCATGCCAAGAGATTAGACCAAGTGGTTAATGAACTATTCTGTGCTGGTTTGTCATTCTGTGCCTACTTGTTAGCCTGAAGAAATTGCACTTCTGCAAAGCTTCCCACTTTTTCCTTTTAGATCAAATCACAGCACCTCACTGTCCCACTGATCTAAAGCTTCACTGAGATACTGATCAGCTGAGAAGGTAATTTGTCAAACTCAATTTAGGAATGAGATCCTTATTCAGATTTGCAGCAGGCTCTTTGACAAGCCAAAGATCTTGACGTTTGTAAAACTCCTGCATCTTGATCTCAAACCAGCAAATGCAGCAAAAAAAATGACTGATTTTTTTAGTCTAATTTCCCTGTGGTAATAGATGCCAAAGACAAAGGGGTGTTGTTCTGGGGTTGAGGTAGTTTCCCCATCTCTTCTCCAAGCTACACACCACAAGGACTCAAGTGTTAAACTAAGGGAGTGGTGGGGGTTCCGTAGACACGTAGAAATGGAGGCATTTGGGGGAGAACCTGGGCTGAGACAGAAACCCCTGTGTTTGTGGATGAGAATACAGCCAGGGTTCCAAAGAAGCTTTTGTTTGCCTCTGGGTGTTTCCCTTCTCTCCACCCAGTGTGGATCAGCCCTGCCTCTCCCTGTGCTGCCTGCCAGCAAGATCCATTAATAGACATCCTGGATATCTCTGGGTATTCTGAGCAGTCCAGCTCTCTGGACTCTGTGGTTTTTAATGCTGGTTTCTGACAGCTGATGGATGCTCCACACTGCTTCTCAGCTGACTCACTTATGCATAATTCAATGAAGGCATATATGCCCTTAACAGTCAACTCCTTCATTTCAGACTGATGGGCCTTCCTGAAGCCAAGCTACAGAAGCAGCAAAACTTCTCTAGAGCCTTCAGAGTCTTGCACATCCCTCTGGCTGGAGTTACTACTTGCTCAATAGTTCAGATACAGGTCGCTCCTACCACATCCTTGCTGCACTGCTGAGCATTGGTTGTTACAGTAGAGACAGGGGGAAATGTGGAGCTGCTGCAAAGGGCTTTTCCTGGGAACTGGAGACCCCTCAACTCCTTTTCAAGCCCCATGCCTGGCAATCAGGAAGGAAGAAGCTTACCTGGGTC
>NW_009970717.1:7788770-7804141 GCF_000747805.2 Chaetura pelagica | reverse complement strand
TCAGATACAGGTCGCTCCTACCACATCCTTGCTGCACTGCTGAGCATTGGTTGTTGCAGTAGAGACAGGGGGAAATGTGGAGCTGCTGCAAAGGGCTTTTCCTGGGAACTGGAGACCCCTCAACTCCTTTTCAAGCCCCATGCCTGGCAATCAGGAAGGAAGAAGCTTACCTGGGTCGAAGAAGATGATGGCTTTAAGACAAGCGTACTCATTGTCATCAATCTGGATGTCCCTCAAGGGCTTCACCAACTCATCCAAGATTCTGGTGGCCACACGAGCAATTTCCAGTTCTGGACAGTGCATGGGGATGATGAAGTCGTTCCCTGAGAAGACAAGAGAAAGTCACTGTCAGATTTTCACTCTCCCTCTGCAGACAGAGTCTCAGACCGAAGTTACCCTAAGGCACCTTGCCAGCCAGTCCCACTGCCCCTGTGCAACTGATTTCCAGTGTGCAGATTCATGCTCAGATTCACAGTTGAGAACCAGGCTGTGGATCTCATTCTTTGGCCCTGAAATATCTTGTTTGCACATGTTGGTGCACCCACACTGCACACAAAGCCTGCTCCACCTCCTGCTCTCAGTTACCCATTATTATACCCAGCAAGTGGTGTGGAATCTTTATTTTTGTGATTTTTAAAAAAAAATAAAGTTCTCCCTCCCTCTTTTCTTTAATGTGGGGCTTGCAAGGTCAGTAGCCTCATTTTTCCAAGAATAATCCCACCTGTGTTTTTGATATCAGAGAGCTAGATGAAAAGGAAATCCCTATTTGCTGTATAATTTTTAATAGACCTTTCTGCAAAGATTTTAAGCACCAGTACCCAAATACCTCCTTGCCTGTGTCCTGGCAATTTCAGTTAAAGAACAAGGCAAGATAGTTTAAGATGCCATTCAAATATTGGGGGTTTTCTCATCTACAATTTCAAAGCAGAAGGGGACCAGTTGTAGGGACTTTGCTTGGTCCTTTGCCCACTTCTCCAGAGACCTTCTCAAGCATTTAGTCTCAAGCCAGATGTGCAGACCACGTCCAGGGGTCCAGGGGGGGTGGATTTCAGGCAAGCAGAGTACTTGGCAAGGACTGGGGTGTATGAGTTGTAAAAGCAGGAGTGTATTTCACTACTTTTACCTAGCAGCAGGAAATCGGTGTACGGGATGGATCGCTTGGCTACCCCCAGGAGCAGGTGCTCCCCTGCGTGGGCTCTGAGCAAGGCAACCTGGAGATGGCACAGGAGAAAGGAATTGCATTACATTTGAGAAGCAAAGGGAGCTGTTGGTGCTTAGATCAAGCCACGTGTGGTGTTTGCTCCAGTAAGTTAGACCTGCAGATGAAGTACTATGAAGAGCTAGAAATCCTGAGTATCTTCAGTGTTCAGAGGGGCTACGTGCATATGACATGAAAGGAAAAATTGCTTTCAGGTGGAAGAGCAAAGAGGGGCTTGAGCAGTTTGAGATCTTAGGAAATAAACTGCTTTTATATTCAGCTCTCGGGGAAAACCTTTTTGACTGGATCCTTGTGCATATCAAAGTGACAAACTCTATTACATTCAGGGAGATTTTGGCTACTGAACTCTAAGGCTGGGAATCTCCCTGGGGGGAGGTGGGTTTGCAGGGAAGAGGCATTTGCATTTTACCTGGTCATCAAGAGGGAGCTCACAGAACGCCGGGATGTATTTTGCCCATTCAACCAGCACCAGAAGCTGCTGCTTCATGGATTCACACACATCGTTGATGGTTGCAACCTTCTTCATTGCAATGTCTGCACTGTGCACGGGGCTCAGCGACGAATACTGGAAGAGAAACAACCCAGTTGGCCTGGGACCAGATCTGTTGTGTTTTCATCCTCAATAGCAGCGATTCAGTGATCATGTGGCAGACATTGCCAGACATTGCCCTTACCAGGTCACTGAGAAGATGCTCACTGTTGTGGCTGCACGCTGACTTGCTCAGCAGTGTCCACTGGCCAGTGCACAGCCCATGGCAAAGCCTCCACGAGGTGGTGCTCGGTCCCAACAGACACCCCTCCCTCCTCCACCGCCTTCCCCACTCTCCAAGCTGCCTCAGGACAACATCTGATTAATATTCCCCGTTCCTAGCAGTAACCAGCAGCCCTGGGTCTCCGCTTCCCATCAATCACTTAAGCCAGCCAAATGCATGGAACACATCCAGGCTTCCTCCCCCAAGTGCTTGTCTGGGATACAAAACACCCATTTTGATCTCTACAGAAATGCCTGAGGGGGGAGAGGGTTAAAACATGGTCATTTTTGAAAAGGAAGTGGGTGCATTGCTGCATGTAATATGCAACATCTGGACCGTGGGTTTCAGTGGAGAAAGGTCGTTTGCATAAAAATGTAAAGGAGGAACAGGGTGAAATTCTTGATGGAACATGAAATAAGAAAGCAATCAGCATTAGCTGAAGCCTAGCAATTGTATTATCTTTCAGGTTCTTGCCTGAAAGTGTTGCCTTGGGAAAGAAGTTACAAGAAAATGTGATGGACCATGATGGGAACACTGTGTTCTGAGCAGGGCAGAGTGAGCAGCAAGGAGGGATGAGGTTCTGCACGTGATGCAGGGAGACTTCAGGGGTGCAGCAGCAGTTTGGGCTGGGGGCAGAGGGGACCTACAAAAACCCTCAGCCCTTGGGATTTCAGCTTTGCATCTCACAGGCCAAGGGCTGCATCTGCTCCCTGCAGGGCATGTTGTCTTGATAATCCACCAAGGATTTTCCTCTCTGCTTTTGGATCTCTCTCGTGCCTTTTCCTCCCTGCGGCTTCGTGCAAGAGCCATCTGAGAGCAGAGGAAGATCCACCCCTGGTTGGTTTAATGGCTTTGTAACCCTGTCTAGAACAGCTGAAGGCCACCTACTTGTTTGGGGGGCTGTCCCCACATCTCATACCTGCTGTGCCATGGCCTCAGCCTGCGTGAGCACGTTGATGGAGAGTGAGCCATTGTCCTCGTAGCTGCTCCTGCGGATGCTGATCCTGTCGCGCTCGTTCTGCACGGCTGCAGTGGAGCAAGAAGTGGTGGGGTCAGCAAGAAACCTCCCACACAACCAATGGCTGTTGGTACTTCTCCTCCCCAAGCCCTCCCTGAGTGCCCTGCAAGACCCTCCCCTCTTGTTGGATGCTGGAATAAGATTGAGTGGGAGCTACAGGAAAACTGGAGATTTAGTGGAAGGGGAAAAGGCCATCAGACAGGGAGAAGACCAAGCACAGGAGCAAGAGAGGGATACAAGGCCATTAAGCTATTTATGGGATGTTAATTTGTCCCCCTAGCCTTGATACAGCTCAGGGGGAGTCTGGGGATTAGATGTCAAGCATCTTGACAATGCACCCACCCTGCTGGAGCCCTGGCCTCTGGGACCCTTTTTCTACCATGTCTGCACTGGGGACTT
Source organism: Chaetura pelagica (assembly GCF_000747805.2). Lineage (NCBI taxonomy): Eukaryota > Metazoa > Chordata > Aves > Apodiformes > Apodidae > Chaetura > Chaetura pelagica. Next base: position 7,800,753 of record NW_009970717.1, on the reverse strand, counting down.
CTCTCTTGAGCTCCTGGTACAGCAGGATGCTCTTGAGGTTGCATCTCATCTTACAGCAGCACTGGAAAAAATATCCCCTGATCCCATCTCAAAGCAGCCTTGAAGTGTCCCCTGCCCCTGAGGCACTGCAGGAGGTGGTCCCAGAGGGACATCACTACTCACGGGGAGCAGAAACAGTCACCTCATTGAAGAAATTCCAAAGAAATGAAGCTTAAATTAAATTCACCCGCTGTGAATCACTGCTGCTCATCAGCTCAGAGGGCCCTGAACTGCTGAGAACAGTGATGCCACTTGGACACCCTGTAGTGACAACAGCAGAGTGAGGATCAGCCCTGGGCTTTTTGCAAGCAGAAAAGTGTGACTGTGCCATGGGAGGTCAGAAAAAAAAACACCCTGATTTTTTGAGGCCATTTCCAGCCTTTAAACCATGATGCACAAGTCCCATCTAGGCCTCCATTCCTTCCAACCCTGTATGTTGAGCCTAAGGGATTTCTTGCACTTTGGCAGCTTATTTTTGCAACACAGGCTCCAGGAACCAACTCACCTCCACTGCAGCCATCAAGTAAAATAACAGCAGAGGAAAAAAAGCAGAACTTAGACTTATTCCAACCTTGTTTTCACTGTTGCCTCTGACCAGCAGCAAACAAGCCCACAAGGAGCTTGAGGAAGGAAGGAGCCTGAACTCAGACTCAGTGCCTTCCTGACAGCCCATACGTCCTGGCTACATACAGCTCAGACAGGCAAGTCAGGTCCTTGGAGCAGAGGGAGGGGGAAGATTTAGCATGTGGTGATAATGCAACACATCCCTCCTCCTTCATACAGCAAGTCCAGGCTCCTTTTGGATTTATTTAGGGGGAATAACTCAGGCGTGGCTGCCAAAGAGCAAATCTGCTCTGTGCTTTAGCCCCTTGAAATTGAAGCAGGGGGGTTTTGTCTCAAAAGAGAGCACTGGAGAAGATTCTTCCAGCAGTTTGTTTGCCAAGTCAGCAAAAGAATTTTGCCCTCCTCTTCTGAGACTTAGCCTGAGCCTTGCTTTAGAGAAAGCATCACCCTTTGCACGGGGCATGTTTCTCTGAGTTCCTGCAGTGGAGGAGACATGGGCACCACTTCTCTCCCTGGGTGGGAAGGTGGGGGTTTTTATGTCCACTCAGGTCCAACCACTGACCTGGTTTCCTAACCGACCTCTGATGAGAGGCCAACAAAGTGAAAGGGCAGAAAGACAAAAATCAGTATCTCCCCTTATTGGCAGGGGTGCAGCATTTCCTTCCCTGGATCTGAGGCTCAGCCTTGCTGGTGGTCAGGGTCTGCTGGGTTCCAGTCACCAAAGCCATTTTGCACCTCAGAGCCAACCTCACCTGACGGCTTCAAGGGGGTGGATGGAGACATTGATTTGTAAAAGATGCAACAAACACAGATATCACTGGAGCCTTTCCAGTTTATGGATACCACACAGAGGCAATTAGACCTCAAGTTAGAGACAAAACAGCTACAGCCCTTGGGAGGCTCTGCTAACCTACCTCAGGCAGCAGCACACATTGCCCCCTGCATGGGAGAGGGTGATGGGAAAGGCTGTTCAATCAGGGATCCCCACCAGTCTAAAGGTGAAGGTGGTGATAGGAACCATAATCTGTGATTAAACTTCCAAATAGATTAACCCTTCACAGCTTTTTGTTGTTGTTTTTTTGGTACACCAGAAAGACCAGCAGCATTAGAAACTGCTGAGATCCATGTCACTGCTGACATCCTTGGAAAGTCCTCACCCAAATTCCTATGCCTGGTTTCATATCAGATGCTCCCCCACGTAGCTCTCTGGGGGTCTCTTTGCCACTTACAAGAAAAGGTAAAAATTTCACCTTTCCAACCAAGTTATCATAGAATCATAGAGTCATAGAATTATAGAATCCTAGGGGTTGGAAGGGACCTCAAAAGATCATCTAGTCCACCCCCCCTGCCAGAGCAGGGTCACCCAGAGTACATCACACAGGAACTCATCCAGGTGGGTTTTGAATGTCTCCAGTGAAGGAGACTCCACAGCCTCCCAGGGCAGCCTGTCCCAGGGCTCTGTCACTCTCACAGTAAAAAAAATTTTTTGGATATTCACCTTGAACCTCCTATGCTCCAATTTACACCCATTACCCCTTGTCCTATCACTGGTCATCACTGAGAAAGGCCTAACTCCATCCCCCTGACACTCACCCCTTACATATTTGTAAACATTGATGAGGTCACCCCTCAGTCTCCTTTTCTCCAAGCTAAAGAGACCCAGCTCCCTCAGCCTTTCCTCATAAGGGAGATGTTCCACTCCCTTAATCATCTTCGTAGCTCTGCGCTGGACTCTTTCGAGCAGTTCCCTGTCCTTCTGGAACTGAGGGGCCCAGAACTGGACACAATACTCCAGATGTGGCCTCACCAATGCAGAATAGAGGGGGAGGAGAACCTCTCTCGACCGACTAACCACACCCTTTCTAATGCACCCCAGGATGTCATTGGCCTTCTTGGCCACAAGGGCACATTGCTGGCTCATGGTCATCCTCCTGTCTACCAGGACCCCCAGGTCTCTTTCACCTACACTGCTCTCCAGCAGTTCAGCCCCCAACCTGTACTGGGACATGCTGTTGTTCTTCCCCAAATGTAAAACTCTACACTTCCCCTTGTTGAATTTCATCATGTTTCTCCCTGCCCAACTCTCCAGCCTGTCTAAGTCTCTCTGAATGGCAGCACAGCCCTCTGGTGTGTCAGTTACACAACTGATTTTACATAAATCCTACAAACCCAGGTCCTAGTCCCTGATGACAGATCCCTTTAAGAAGCTTCAGCCTGTCCTTTTATGGCACATTTTTCAGTGCTTCCCTCATGCTCTGATAAGCTCAATCTTCAAGTGTAAGTGGATGGTACAGACTGACTTTCTCAAGGTGATTTGGGTGTTATCACTGAAAGTACCCAAGATGCGATGGAATTAGATACAAGAGGGAGTTAATGTTTTACCTGCCACAAAATTAATCTATTACTGTGTGGTAATTATATTGCTATATTTATTGTGCTTGTAAAAGGGAAGGGATAGGTCACTTGTGGTGAGGCTCAAGGGGTGTGCTGGCACTGAAGGTGCTCAGATCTTGGCTTTGCAGTCAATAAAACTTCAGCAAACTTGCAGGAAGGCCTAAAATCCCAGCGCTGGATCCCACTGTCTCCCAGGCATTACTATTTACAGTATATGCCTGGCAAGAGCTTTGCTCACCCATTATGTTGGTTTGTTTTTTTTCCTTTAATCCTGTCCTCTGCACAGTGTTCCAGTTCCCAAAGCCAATAAACACCAGGAAGGGTCACTGCAGCCTGGCACGAGGGGACGTCAGCGGGAGCCCCGTGATGCTGCTGGCCTGGGACAGCACAGTCCCAACCAGGGCTTTTCCCTGGGGGAAGCAGAGAGATGGAGCCTGCATCTCCCTCCAGGGAACTGTCCACAGCTACAGCATGTCCTAACTCTGGGAAGTGGATGGGAAAACAAACATATTCCCCGTCTGACGTAGAGGAGCTGCTGGAGGGGTTTTGTTGTTCCGAGGAAGCCTGAGCCCTTCTGCCAGGAGCACATCAAGGCAGCCGGTGGCTGGGCAGGCTGTGGAGCACATATGGAGGCTCTTGAGCAAACAGTGGTGTGTTTGTGGGATTGCAACAAACCCGTGTTTCCCAAACATTTTGTCCTTGCTGCCTTGCCCCATAGGTACAGAGCCAGGGATGAGGAACCTCCGGGGAGTCCAATAAATACAGGCACAGGCACAGATTGGAAGGGGACAGCAGCAAACCAGTAACTTTCCATGGCAACTGCAGAGGTTAAAGCCCTGTTTCCATGGGAGTTACCATTTCCAGTTATCATTCCACTAAGTTTAATGCCAGTGGAGCTGGAAATGTATTCATAAATGGTATAAGGAGAGAGAAGGAGGAGGGACGTGCCCAGCATGATGCCAACATTCACCAGCTCTTATAGTGGTTCTGTCTCCACCAATAGTTCTACCTCTTCTGCTGTCTGATTAATATTTATGCACAAATAATTATTTTTCTCCAAGTTAGATCTGATTTTGTAGGTGTGGTGTATTTTCTTTGCAAATAAATCACAATAGTACATACACATTTGATAATTTCATGGGCTTCTGGCCTGATTCATGACTAGAACAAAGTGAGGAAGATCCTTTAACTTTTTTTTGTCCATCTTTGCAATGATCCAACTGCAATCTCAGCCTTCTAAATGCTGGCAGAAGAGATGTATACACAAAAGGTATGAAACAAGACAGAGGTCCTATGAAGCACTAATAAAACTGTCCCACAAACCTGTCCAATTCAACAAAAAAAACCCCAAACAAATAAAAAAACAACCTCAAACTCTCCCACTGTAGTGGCCATAAGTGATCCAATAATTCTGTTTAGTTTTGTGCTAAACTAAAGGAGTTCATGTACATTCATAAACTATCTTAAAGGGGATGAGAGGTTAAATAATAACCCCTCTTTTTTTATTTTTTTCACCAGCTAAATGAATCCTGACATTGCAGTGCTGGCATTTCAAAAGGCTTCCAAGTTTTCAGACACTCAACTCCACGTGAGTAGATGACCTGAAAAATCACACCCTGCTGATTTAGTCAAGGTTAAACATGATCTCAGCAAGATGCTAACAACAGGATCCTGCTGTTTTCTTTGATTGTTTAAGCATTTGGTGCTCTCATCATTCACTGATGTTGCAGTGACCAAAAAAAACTCTTGCATTGTGCAAAAGGACAGAAATGGAACCTTCTCCTGAGCAAAGAGAGACAATCAGAGAAAAGAGACAGAAAATCCCCAAAACACCAGGACCACCAGCCTTAACCACAACACAAAAATAAAGGAGTGAATCTCCTGTCAAAAAGTAGAATCCTGATCCCAGTGGCATTTCAGGAGACCAGCTGGGGTGTGGATTCAAGTAAAACTTTTTCTCTGCCCTCTTCTCAACTTTACTGATTGTTTACTTGTAGTCATTAAAGTGAGTTATTGATACCAAAAAAATGTAATTGGGATAGGAGTGTTTTTGAATAAGCTAATTTCTAGGAAATCTGGGGACTGGACTTTCCATTAGACTCAAGTTTTGGCCCTTTCTTGCTCTCACTGGTGCCAGTGGAACCTGGATCCCATCTGAAGGCACAAGTCTGGAGGCACAGGACTCGTGTGTGGGACAGTCCTGGTCCCTCCAAAAGCAGGATCAAATTCAGAGTGTGCAAACAAGACAATCACAAGGACACTACTGATGCTTTTCTCAACAACCTCTGTCCAGCTGTCCCAAACCCAGAATGAACCCACAGCCCAACTGCTTGGTGCTCCCAGGACCTGCCACCCTGAGGCCCTCAGCCTTGCACATACACCACTGCCCCCATAGATAGCCAGTTTAAGGCCAGTATTTGCATCATATGGCTTCTTTTATGCTTTTTTTTGCTTTTTTTTTTTTTTTGTAGGTGCAATTTTCCTTTCTACCAAGCCAGATAATAGAGCCCCTCTCAATCCTCTTATGCCCTGGAGTTGTTTCTAACAGGAAAAAAAGAGAAAGATCCAAGTGTATCACGTCATGTCTTACAACACAGGAGGACTGGAAAAAAAAAATCACTCTAGATCCAAAATTCCAGTTTATCAGTTAGTTTTGCTGGGCAACAGCAAGTTTTCTGGTATTGCTCACACACCCATTGAGCTATGGGTCTGCGGGACATCAGCAGAGGGGAACCTGCAAGGGTGACACAGACCTGACAACCCCACTGCCAACCCCACCCCAGGTGTATTTTGATTGTCACAGATTGGGAAAAGGATAATTTCCAGCTTCTTCCCCTCTGCTGTGAACAAACAATGCCATTGCCACACCCTGGAAAGTCTGAGTGCCATTATATGGGCTGGCTGAGAAGTGGCCTGCCAGAGAAAGTGGGTGTCAAACTCCTACGTGGCAGTGCTGGGACAACAGGCCACAGTGAGTGTGGAGGTCACAGCTGTGGCCTCCCACCATGGACCAGTCCATGCCAGCAGAAAATTCCCCATAAACATTTGTATCACCCTCATATTGCTCTATCCCAAGACACAGCTTCTCTTTTTCACAGGACTGTTTAATATTAATCTAGAACCACCCTAAAGCAAATATCTCTGTTCTTTTTGTGCACACAATTGTGCAAGCAAATTTCTTTCACCGTCCTCCTGCACATGTGCTTTGGATATAACACTGGTCAGCTAAGCTAATTTCTGCAAAGCAGTTGCTCAAGGTGCTTTAAAATCTTCCTTACCAAACACATGAGCAGTTTGTGAGCACAGAACCTGACTGGGCTCATAAAAGAGTTTCAAAGAATGTGACTATGTGGAACTTGAAATGAGTCACCTTCCACTGAGCTGTGATCAATAACGAAGGCATGAGCCAAGGCTTTATAACCTTCACCATAAAACCAGTAAAAACCATGCTTCAACTCACAGAATGGAGCTGGGAACCAGATCTCAGCTTTTCCAAGCTATGGGGCTTGCTACATCAGCACTTGGCTACAACCCCACCTAGAACTGACCAGCTGTGCTCTGGTTTGCTCCTTGTTACTTTGAAGGCTACTTTTTCCCATCTGTATTTACTCCATTTCTCCTAAATTAAACCACCAGGATTTTTCCTACATCCACAACCTATGCCAAATTGCAAGACATCCTTGTTCTCCAGGAAAACATATGATCAGAAGGTTGGAAAGGGTTTTTTTTAATTAACAGTGAAAATCTTATAAATTACCAGAAACCAGAGGCAAATTTCCCCTTGGTTTCAGTGGGACCATCATTTCACCCCTTGAGTAAGGGGTGTTGAACTCAGCGACATGGAAAGAAACTCTCAAGTTCCTTTCTAGCTCCCTCACCCTTTAGCTGTTGGTGGGAGGGAAAACAACACAAAGGGTGGAGAGGGCTGAAACCATGACCCAGCTACCTGCACATCAGGGGGATGTACCATCTGTGTTGGGCTGGGCACCCACTTTGCCAAGGACTCAGTGTACAAAGTCTCTGCCCAGAAAACTTGAAGCAAACCAGCATCATCAATGCTCTCCCTCCATGCAAACACAGAAGGATCAGGAATGCTGTGATAGGTTCCAAATTCCCCCAGGGAAGCTGGCTGTTAAGGAACTAAAGCATAAGCTTACAGGAGTGGTTTTTCTCCTGCTTAGCATTAGGCACTGTAACACTTAGTATTTCCTTCAGTGGTTGGAAGGCAACCCCACAACCACTGGTACCCAAAGTTCTGCAACGCTCCACCTCCCTCTTGATCCAGCCAATGTGAGAAGCAACAAAAGGCATCTGCCAGTATTGGATTGGCCCTTCAGTACTAGTGCCAGCAGTGGCTCCATTGTTGTGCTACACCCACCACACAAGGATGGCTCTACCAAAAGGTTTGACTCCAACTCAGATCCCAGCTCAGGGGACATAGGAGCCACCTCCCTCTGGAGTGCTGCTAGTGCCATGCAGGAGCAGCTCTGGCATCTACAGCATCATGATTGGGCTGCACCCTGCCCCAAGGGCTGCACCCAGCTGCAGGAGAAGCACCCAAGTCCCACCAAACACCACTCTGCTGTAGTCAGCTCTTGGCAGTGGTGAGGCTGAGGATGGCAGGTCCTCGCTGAGGCTGTCACAGCAGGGATGAGGAGTCACACTGGCAGGTACATAGCAAGGGAGTTATGAAACAATTAGAAGCTAAATAAACCCTGAGGAGGCCCATCCTTTTCCCAGTATAAATATCCTAAACAGACCAGCATCCCAGGATGGCTGAATCCTGTTGCAAGTTTCTAATAGAAATTACTACCTAGTAAGAGCAAAATGGGACTTCCAGCTTCAGCAACAAGAAGTGTCTCACTGACACATGAGCATCATCTCCCCAGGCCAGGGCTGCCTCTGCTCTCCATCATGCTGTGAGTGGGAGCAGGGCTAGAGTCAGCAGCAGGCAGCTTTGGAATGTCTCTTTGCACCTACCTTCTTTCTTCATGCCAGCTCTGAAGCATTTCTTCAGCCTGCAGTACCTGCACTGGTTCCTCTTGTCTTTGTCTATCACACACTGTCGGCTGAACCTGGGAGGAGGTGGGAAAAAACCATGGACCAGTCAGCCTGGTACCTGCACCCCAGTCTCCCTGAACAGCACCAAGTAGAGTCCCAGACCTCACTCAGCTACACGTTGCCTGAAGCCAGAGAAGAGCCAGAGGTTTGCAAGAATGGGATTGAATCAATGTTGGCTTGGCCCAACTCCTCATCTTCTGCACTGCCACTCTTGCCAGCTGGGAGCAAAGAGATTTCAGACCACCCACCCTGCAAGGACTGTGATAGTTTTGGCTGTGAAAGTGTGACTGTCACTCAAGCTGTGCTAGTGTAAAAACTCAAGTCTGGCAGTGTAGAAACCCCACATCCCACTTCCCAGCAGCTACTGCGTGTTTGGCCTTGGAACTCGTGTGATCTCACTTGTTAGCACTGCCCAGCTTTGCATAGAATAATTGCATTATGGACCACAAGACCTTTTGAGTCTACAGCCTAGTTCTGAAGCACATGGCCTCCTAATTCCTGTTCATTTCAGTGAGGGATTTAGGGACCCCTGTGTTGTTAAGGGGTGGCCCATGTAGACTCAGCAGCTCTTGCTACAGTGGGTGTTACGATGGAAGAGAGACCTGCCTCTCAGAGAGGAGATGATGTGGGAAGCTCCGGGACCATCATCAGGTTGTAAAAGCTGAGGCACTTTCCCAGGCTTGTAAAAAGCCAAAGGTACAAGGCCTGAAGACTTTCCAAGGAATTCATGTCTGCAATAAACAAGAACGCTGCGAGCTGGGCTCAGTGCGGCTCTGCTCACCAAATAAGGGTTTGCAGACAAGTGAGAGCTGCCATTTGCTTGGCTTCAATGCTATGGACCTTCCCTGGGCTGCCAAATATCACAGAGACTCACAGAACCCTGGGGAGAGGGAACAACTCCATTCCCAGGAGACTGAGAGCCAGAATTTCCAAGAAATCAGCAGTAGCTGTTGCCTCGTGCTCAGGGATCCCACAGTTCCTGGGATGGGCACCATGTGGGTAGACACATCTGTCACCTCAAGTGTCTTTCATGGCTGGTGTGTCCTGGAGTGATAAGGACTCCAGGAGCATTTTGAACAAACAGAATGACTCACATTGCAAAAATTTGAAACACCCTTCAGAGCTCTGGAACAGAAAGAAAACTTCCAGGTTTTAATTAGAGATGAAGAGCTTGAGCGTATTCAGGATTTCTTTTCCCCTCCCTCCAGTGTTAAAATAAATCATTTTTCTAAGGCCAACCAAGATAGCTACTGTGTGATTTATAGCCTCCTTCTGGAAAAAAAAAAATGGTCTCAAATATATATCTATGTGCCAAAGTGGACGTGAATCATCACTGGTTCATGTTAGGTTCTCAGAACATTTTTACTGGTCGTAAAACCATCGGTGCTATGTCAGTGTCACGGTTCCCTTGCAGGGCCGTGATAAGGTGGGGGTGTCACTCCACACCCAGGAGTTGTACTTGGGTGTTACACACCCCAGTCAGGACTCAGGTCTGTACGTTTCCCTTGATTTGCACTATGGGGAAAGCAGTGATGGTGAACTCATCACGAGAGGTGTCAGGGCCTAAGATGAGATAGGACGTAGCTCACTCTTTAGCTCCCTAGACAGCAGCATTCCTGTCAGCATTCACAGCATGGAAATTCATCTTTTGGGATAGGGGCCCCATTGTGCAACCTCATCTCCACCCCGGGCTGCTGCAGCCTCAAGAAACTGCATTTAATTCTTGCAGAAGGGAGAGGTACCTGCAGGAATAGACGTGGTTCTTGCGGACGCTCCTCCTGAAGAAGCCTTTGCAGCCATCACAGCTGGACGCCCCGTAGTGCTTGCCCGTGGCCCGGTCCCCACAGATGGAGCAGAGGGAGCTGATGCCGTTGGTCAGCAGGTTGGTGGTGGCTGATTCAGTTGCAATGGCCTCTGTGGGCAGAGAACAGAGACCGTTAGAGTCCCCTGTGATGGAAACCAGAAGCAGCTGACAGCAAGTCGCTTTTTATAAGCAAAGCACACGCTGAGCCAGCCCCACACACGTGTGCACACGCAGTGGATGTGGCTAGCAAGGCCTCCAGGTTGGTGGTCATGTTCTCATCAGCCACAACTGAGAGGAACTCAGTTGCTTGGCCTCTGATGTTGGTGTTCCCTTTGCTTCAGTGAACACAGATTTCAAGCTGCATAATCCAAGATGCTCATGAGAATTTAACAACGACTGCTATTCTTCTTCTGGGCAGATGCAAAGAAACCTTACCTGCATGGGAGATACTGCCTTTGAGGGATGGGGAGCCACCTCCCCAGTTATACACCTGGAAGACATGGTGCAAAGCTGGTGCTGACAGAAGACAGTGGGAAGAACATGATTGAAGTGAACGAGTAGAAGGCAGAGATGAGACAGCAGAGCAGGAAGGATGAGCTACTTTGTGCAGATGACAGAGGAGACAAAAGGCTGCTCTTGAAAGCTGGAAGACAGAGAAAGCAGCTCTCACAGGGTCACTTTTTTCTCTTAAGTCTGGTTCCTGCTCTGAATTGCCCTCTGAAGAGACTCATTGCCTCCCACTGGAAAGCACTAGAGGGGTGCAGGAAGGTTGACCTTCTAAATTAGGGACCTAAAATTAGGTGATATGAATGCCCCCTGTTTGCACCCACTGGTTTGGGGCAGGAATAGCTCTGCCCCTGCCTAGCGCATGTATACACTGCTGAAAAATCCCCTTCAAACTTCTACTTTGGCCTTAACCACCAGACTCACTGCCCTCTTAACCCTCCTAATTTGAGGCACAGCTTGGGGAAGGAAAAAAATAAAAAGAAAAAAGAATAATTAAAAAAAAAAAAAAGGAGACACTTGAGAAGATGCAGATGACAGTGTTTACATCTGGATGAGGGGAGGAATGTTTGTGGAGTCTGTCCTGACCCGGGCACTCACTGCAGGACCTTTTTATGAATTTATCATGCTTCTAGGAGCAAGTTCTTTGCTCCAGGGGAGCTGATCTCGTGCTATGGTGACCTCGGTGTAGTTGCTGGGACAGGACACATCCTTCCTTGTAGAAGAAATGGGCAGTGGTGAGGAAAGCTCAGCTGCTGTTGTACTGAGCAGTGACAAATCTTAGTGCAAATCACTCAAGAGGGAGGACTTGGCATCTGCTCTGGGCAGTTTAGAGAAAGTTTTCCAATGCATAATGCATAAAAATAGCTTTGGGTAATTCACACTCAATGTGTGTATGTACAGAGAGAGGGAGAAGGCTATTTCTGTATATGAGTACACATCAGAAATTTATAGTGAAAATATTTGCTGTGCTATGAACATTGTAATCAAAAGCCAAAAAAAAAAAAAAAAAAAAGAAAAAAAAAAAAAAAAAAAAGGCCAATAAAGCTTTAGTTTTTCAGAAACTGGGAAGATTTTTAGCTAAGGTTAAGGCCAAGACTAAGACATTCTTAGGAAGGATTCACAAATGCAAAGGTCAGACTTCCTTTCCCCTCCTCCAAAACCCTTTTTTTCTATCTTTCATCTTCTAATGTTTGGATGAATAAATACACAGAGTGTAGCAAGATAGGAGTGACATGACAAGACAGCATGACAGCATCAAAATCATTCTTAGGCCATAACAACAGGAATTGAGATTTACCTGTTCCCAAAATCCATGTAATATGATCCCAGCTCTAACATTTGTCAGTAAGTGACAGCTGGATCCTTTGGCAACATAGTCTGTATCCAAGGTGCTTAATGGTAATCTACATTAATTTTTAGGGTCTTTACATTGATTCTTAGTTCTATTTTGCTTGATAACTCACTATTAAATGAACTGCACTAGAATATTCCTTCGAGGGTAACTGCACTGCTAAACATTTGTGCATCTGTTTCTCCATCTATTTTTTTGAGGGAACATATGACCACAAACAAATGTGCCAAGTGTGCATTTAAAAAATTGCATAACAAAAATAA
>NW_009970717.1:7784954-7788707 GCF_000747805.2 Chaetura pelagica | reverse complement strand
CAAGCCAAGGTCATACTGTTTGGACCTCAAAAGGACCTTCAGCTGGGTCCAGATGCAAAATGTTCCTGATGCTGGGAAGCATTTGCTCACCCAAGAAGACTATTTTCCCTCAGGTGGGTAGGACAAGTGAGGAGCTGATATAAGGAAGAAATTAATAATTTGGCCTCAAATGAACTTCTACTGGAGGAAGGTCCATGAGCACTGAGTGTGTGAGGGCCCATGGCAGTTAGCAACCTTAATTTTGCCCTTGCTTGTACCCATGAAAACACAGCCAAGCCCATGGGCTACAGGTGAGTTGGGTGACTCTTCTAGGTGTATCTTCTAGGGCAGATACCTAGCTGAGAGTTCAGTCCCTGTTTGGCAGCCTCATGTCTTTTTCAGCTTGATTGAACGTGAACAGAAATGTAAAAGAAAAAATAATAAAGAAAAGCAAAGCCCTAAGCCAGTATGCACTTGTTAATTATGATGATAGGTCTTAATTACAAAATCCTGTCACCAACTAATGATGAGTTCCAGATGAGAATTAGCTCAGAGAAGACTGAAGGCACAACTGCTAGTATGTGTTTCAGAAGATTGTTTCTCTGTGACTTTTGAAACTACCCAGTATTTGGGGAATTTCTGGGTTTTCCCTGGAGTGATCACTGCTAGGAAAGGCAGAGGAGAGAAACATTCACTGGCAGAAAAAAATGAAGTTTTCACCATCTTTTGTGATTTCCATGTAAGTAGTGTACAGATCAGGAACCACAGCCTGCCTAATGCTGAGAAGAATACCCCATGGTTTCACCAACCCTGGGCTCAACCAAGCTCACAACCCAAATGAGGACAAGTTTTTGTAACCCACGGCCTCTCTATGTGAGTTGTGACCTAACCAAGGCTGAAAGGAAGATGCCAAGTTTTACAGTGGTAAGAAATGGCAGTGATGATGCTGCTGGGAAATGGTATCTGCTTTCCATTCAGAGCTGGGGCTCTGCACAGTGCCTGACCACTGCAGACCTCTTTGCTGCTTTTCCTTTCAGTTATGTTACTGGCTACACCTCTCCTAGATGCAGGTTGTACAGGAGAATTACCTTGCAACACATTCCAGAATGGCTTCTGCTTTTATCTACCCAGAAACCCAAGCCAGTCCTGGTGCACATCATTTTCAGCTAGCAAATCCCAGAATTACACGTGCTGGGATGGAAAGTCAGGAGGACACAAAGGTGGGTTCAGGGCATGTCCCAGCAGTCCCGCCCGGGGGCCAGAGCCTTGCGAAACCTGTGCACACGAATGTAGGGCTGGCACTGAAGCCCTGCCACGTGCAGCTCACCCACTTTCTACATCAGCTTTTAGCAAATAGAGGGAGAGTCTTTGAGAGACAAAGCACAGCTTTGATTCTGTGTTCCCAAAACCTACAGTACCCATGGCAAAGAGGCCAGCCAGAGAGGCCAGAGCTCATCGCGAGCACATGGGCAGCTTGAGGGAGCATCAGGCAGGGTCAAAAGCACTTTGATGGCTTTTTCATGGTCTGGACTGGATCAGACTGCAGTGGGCCTGAAAAGGTGTTTCAACAACACTGTCCCAAAGCCCCAGGGATCAGTGTGGTGCATGAGAGCTGAGACAGGAGAACGAGCCTGGCCATGGGAGAAACTGCCCACTGCCACTGGCCTAAAGACTTGGGGAAATGATTCAATAATGCTTCATATTTTAAGCACAACGACAACTCTAACAAGAGTGTGAGGAAATGGGCATTAACAGCACATAAAAACCAAGTGAGAATGTGGCTTGTAATGCCAGCCAAGGTAAAGGAAACAAATTTGTACAGAATGGGGAACATTCTGCAGTTACAACATGTCTTCAAAAAAGAATTAGCACTGATTTCTGTTCATTCTCTTTTGCCACCCTTTCTATTTAAAACAGACTCCTCCTCCTCACCCGGAATGGATTATATTCTTTCTTTTGAATGAGTCTCAAAATATTTGGCAAATGATGGGCTGCTTAAAGGTGGAAAATCCAAAATGCATGTCTAGGCAAATCTCAAAACTTTAGCAGCTTCCTAAGCAAAAAGCACCAGAAATGCTCCACTTCATTAAGCAACCCAAAATTGTGATGAAATAATATTCCAGAGAAGGAAAGAGTTGGTTTCAAGAAAGCATGAACTTATTTGAAAATATTCTAATGTTCACTTTTTAAATTGTTCAGCATGAAAGAAACAGTCCTCAGTCCATTAAAATGAGTATTGCACCCCTTCCTCTTCATGTTTAAAGGGGGCTAAATTGCCATTCCACTCAGTAGAGGAAATAATAGAGACAAATCTTGCATAATGGGAAAGAGACAGCTTAAAACCATCCACTATATATTCTAAAAAATACCTAAAATGAGATTCTTTCTTGATTCTAAGAATTTTTAAATATTTCTGAACGTACAGAATGTCTGTGTAAACTGTTATTTTGAATTACCTACGGGAACTGACTCAGCTGGTTAGCAATATATTTCCATGCATGGACATTTCAGGTCTTTTTTGAAGTTATTTTTACAAACTGTAGAAGAGGACACTTACCCAAGACAAATAAGCTAATTTCAAAACAGCTAGTTCCTGAGAGAACTGGTTACTCATTAACAGCTAGACAAATAACACAATACCAAGCTAGATAAACTTCAGAAAAAAACTCAACCTGTCAGTTCCACTGCATGAAACAACAGAGAGCCTCAAACAGGTCTTGGTAGTTCATTTTCAAAATTATACTGAATTTTGAAGGAATTTGTACCACTCTGAAAAGTAAGAAGTATCTTGTTGTTCCGCAACAAATGACAAAGAGAAACATCTGTGTAGAATAACAGTTTTGGAGCAGGATGGCAAATGGAAATGATTCTGCAAGAATAAGAAATAAAATACAGTCCATCTAGTGCAGGCAAAAAAAAACCACCAAAACAGCTTCTGGAAAGCTCTTAAATAAGGGACAGAGAGACCTTTTCCTGAAGTCAACTTTAAATTCAAATTTATTTGGACTTTTTCTTGTCTCCTGCCATCCCTCCATGTCCCACAATAATAAGGCAAATCGTTTTCTACGGTTGTAGAGATTAGCCCTAGTGAAACACTGAGTTCTTTGGATAAGACAGCTAATGAGCAAAGGTGAGACCCTGGAAATCCTATCTTCATTTCACTCAAGTTCCTCACAAACTAAACGACACGCTGCCAAAACCCTCCAAAGGCATCGCTAAGCTTGGAGCTTCCTTTGGCTACAGGATTGGTTTCATATATTACTAAAAATGCCATTTATTTTTCACACAGTGAGCCACGAATCCCAGAAGAGCGTTCACTTTATGTCAGAGTACTTTTGGCTACTGGAAACTGAACCCCCACGTAACACACTGCACCAACACCCTGTATTTCTGTGAACAAAGCGGAAGTCCTCGCACATAAACACTCACGCCCCGCGGCCAAGTTCTTTGTGCACAGTAAAGGCTTTTAGACCATCTTAACAGACAAAAAAATAAGGCAAGCAACAATGTGTATGTTGCTTTTCAGTCTAAGTAGGTAGGAACAAGTAAAGCTGGGCACTTGGTGTATGGTCTGAGTAACACAAGCACCATTTGAGACCCCATTTTTTTCCCAAGGATGAAATACGAACCTAAGTCATATAAGGGAATGAAAAACACATTTTAAGGAAGAAATACAGGCATTAGCTGGTAAGTCATGCAGGGGTAGAAACCTATGGCCTGCCATGAGGAGCTTTACCAACATTTGCAGCACCTTCCTGGCACTTCAGAACACAA